>NC_091741.1:74250562-74308062 GCF_043380555.1 Nothobranchius furzeri | reverse complement strand
CTAATTATTTGCTTCTAATTAACCATTAGCATTGTTAGCTCAATGTTAGCCTTTAAACTTCTTCATCTGATATCAGACTAAAACTAAAAGATGATGTGGCTTCTTAGGGGTACAAAAACTAACTTCTGGGTTGCTTCTGTTTCTGGCTCAGGATTTTCACCAAACTCTGCTGCGACTGGCTGGCCAGTGTCAAATGCCCGAGCTGCAGCGTTTGTTGGCAGAGACTCGGTAAGCCCACTGGGCCCACAGTTTATAAACAAAGACTACAGCCCTCTTTGGCCATTTCTAGAAAAACTGGCAACCCCCAGCCAGCTGAGAAGGAAATCCGTTTCATTGTGACCTTCCTTCAAACATGATTGAGACATTAAGGTAATTAGTGATTATTTTACTGTAGAATTCCTACTTATTGTACCGTAAAGGATGATGCACAGAGTCGCTGGATTCTTGTAAGCATTTTTTTTCAATCTTCATGAAACATCTAAAGCATTAATTTTCAAAAACTGATAATTCCCTTTATACACATTTTTTTAAATCTCTTTTCATTAATTACTTCAGGTTATTTTACTAAAAATATTTTTAATTTGGCCACGCAAATTATACACTTCATTTATCACCTTTTGGAGCATTTAATTCCACAGAAAATGAAATAGTTCAAATAAATACTTACCATGGTTTATAGGAAGAGGAGATGATGAACTGTAAGAAAATGGAACAGATTCATAAACACCCCGGCATGTCTGCATACACCCCCCACCTCCTCCACCATCCGCTGTTAATAAATGTGTTTTCATGCTTACCGACAGGTTAGTGTGCCCTCCTCTCTGTGGAGGTGATCTGTAGTTCAGGTGAGCATTTTATTTTCTACACACTAAAGCTCCTCCTCAAATGGGAACGCTGACGAGCTGAGCTCTCCTCCTTCCACAGGCGGTGTTGCCTTTCACTCAGTGAAATATGAGATCATGACCTCATCCATTCAGCTGTCTAAGAGGAACAATCATCAAGCTTTTATTATATTCTCAAACGCTCGCTGAGGCACCACCGTTTTTTTTCCACTGACTTTGAAAGGTAGAATAAAAAATGAGCAAAGGAATTGATATACTGAAAACAACCCTATTTTCTGTTTGATGAAGTTGATTTGTTGACATTCTTGTCATATTTACTGTAGACATGATGGCAAATAACAAGGAGTATACTGGACTTAAAGAACCACCTGATTTATGTTTCAGAATCAAAATGTCTTGAGGTGATCAATTAAGCCAGCCATAATTACTTCAGTGATGAAAGCCTAAAAATGTTTTTTTAATATTTTGAATAATAGATGTCATTTTTCTTTGGAGCTGTTTCTTATTTCCCCTTCTACATAATTAACTTTACTGACGTGCTTTGAGGCGGGATAATTCCAGGTGTACCAAAGCAAACGGGACACAAACCTCAGAGCGAAGTGACAAGGTACAGATCACATATCTTTACTGCCGTCTTCCTCCCTTCAAACCTTAATTAAAGTGAGCACTTGTGAGACGATGGGAGTGTGAACGCCATCTGGGAGATGATCTGGTAGCAGAAGCTCACCGTTTCATTTCACACACTCCCAGACTAACATGGAACCAATTTCCTTTATTTGCAATAAACAAGAGTTTCAGCAGCTAATAAGAAACTGATTAGGTTTCATGGGGATATATTTTTATGTAATTGAGAAGATTTTTGTCTCCCAACGTCATACCTGTGCACTAATAAAACATAACAGGGTTTTGGGTACGATTAAGGTTTCAGTGATGCTTTATGAGAGCCACTGTTTGTAATCTCACTGCTGCTTAGCTCTATGATTATACGCAGACTTAGTAGAATAAAGGGATTTTATATTATTAGAATAAAGGGTACATACAGCATTAAAAAATGTAAACATTATTTTTGAGAGTGTTGTACTCAACGAGGCTCTCTGGCTTCAGAGAAACATAAAGGTTTTTGTCTTCATCTGTGCAGAAATGAGGATTAAAGACAGAGAAAAATGAGAATATAGAGTTGATTTATTTCTGTAAATCGACTTAGCCTGACATCATCTAAAGGCTCAGGAGCCCTTTGCAGATGATTTGGCTTCATTAGTTGGTTAGAGTGCGACACTTTGAGTGTAGACTATTGAACCTTTCCACAATATTCTAACTGCCTGAGATGTTGAATGTGGGGTTTCAGCTGTAAACCATAATCATCACAGTTTAAACAAATAAAGGCTTGAAATATCTGGCTTTGCATGCTGTGAGTATATCTCATGTATTAGTTTCACCCTTAATGTCGAATTCCTGAAATAAATTAACTTTTGCACCTTATTCTCATTTTTGGAGTTTCACTGACAGGATTTAAACTTGGCACAAAAAGTAAACTAATTTAGGTTTGCTCATTTTGTTTTTAGTCACAAGAAAGCTTCCTGGTGATAAATCTGACATAGTTAAAAAGCCTGATTGGTCACTTTTACAATGACAGAGAGCTTGTAAGGATGCTTCATCTGTGGAATGAGCAATACAGCTAAACATGTGAGTAACCCCCTAAATGTGTCTAAATTTCTAGCAATATTTTCTTGTTCTTATATTTACTCGTGTTTTTACTCCTTTGGAGGCTTATGTGATTGCACTAAAAATAATAAACATAATCTTTACTCTTTTTTTCATTTTACACTTTCAAGAGCCTCGGGAGCATGTGAAAGATCATATGCAGCACACCAGCTTGGCTCCTCCTACTCTCACTGGCTGACAGTTTGGTCACATTTTGCTGTGGAATGGTGTCCCATGACTCAACCAGGAGTACCTGAAGGGTTAACTGGTGTGATGATACTGGTACTCTATAGCATGGCCAAGGTGTCAATCAAATACCAGTCATTCACCTGGCGGCACCTTAAAACAAGAGTTAATCCCAACAGTGAGTTGTTGTGAAAAGCGCTTAATAAAACTTTTATTATTATTATTATTATTATTATTATTATTATTATTAGGGTTCCCAATTTGATTTATTGCCAATAAGCATAAATTGGCAACAAAACACTATATTTTCTTAATTTATAATTAAACAAGTGAACCAAAATATTTTGCCAAACAATTTTCATGGTTCAGTCAGTCTGGTTCTTTCAGCTAAAACAATTTAATCACAAACATGAATGTTTTTGATGACACTGACAGTAGAGTTTCTCTGGGACTGCGTGACACTGACCTACCACTGGGCCTTGCTGAGCATTGTGCTAAATGTCCAGGTTAAACTACAAGCTCACAACATTGTTTTTTTGCATTTTTATACTTGAAATCTGTAGCAACAACCTCTATAATTACAGTTTTGTTTGTGATTTAATAAGACATACGATGATGGTGCTCAGATCAAATGTGGCTCCTCCGAATTAAAAGGGGTCACCAGAGATGGTTGGGGAATCTGATCAGGATGCATCGTGACGACCTTTCTCTGCTGGTTTTCCAGTCAGATCACCCTGAGGAGAGGCCCTGGTATGACCCAGAACTCATCGGAGTGATTACCTGTCCTGGGATTATCCTGGGATCACCCAGGAGAAGCTGCAGCATGTCCTTAGGAAGAGGGATGTCTGCGTTTCCCTCCTGGAACATACCTGTGTAACCTAACCTTCTGGTGGAAAAAGGGTGGAATGGATGAATAACGTGAGAGAATTGTAAATAAAAAGTTTGTAACGGCAGCTGTAGTTTACACTTAAGGCTGCCATTTAGGGTTCTCCAGCCGGGTTGTTACATTCCAACTTAAAGGGAGTATTCACATTGACCTTTTTGACTTGGAGCTCAGATATTTTGAGGAACAACGTCTAATTTTAAAAAGGACAGGCAGCACAAAGCAAACGTTTGTCACATTTATTGACAAAATGAAATTCATTTGAATAAAAACTTGATTTGCTGAAAGTTCAATAGTGAAATAGTTTCCTTTTTTCTATAGATGCTTCTGTTTTGACATTTAAAATGAATTTTTCAGTCTCAGCATTTTTTTTCTCCAAGAAGAAACAATTTCTCAGTTCTGAAAAATCCAAGGGGTAAAAACTGCTGACTGCTGGTTTCACTTCCCTGATGTCAGGATCAAAACAGCCCGAATGAGAGTTTTCAGGAGCGATTCGCTGTTGGACAGCTGGGTGTCAGAGCTGCGTGCAGACAGCTCCGTTTGTCCGCTGATGACTGACAGACAATAAGCTCCGTCCTCAATCAAAGCAGCTCCCCAGGTGCCACTTATCATCTCTGTTTGCCATCTCCTTTGTGCTGAGGCGAGGTTCCATTTAAGCAAATCCTACGCAGTCCTCTTTTAATGGGTAAACGCCTTACTTTACTGTAAAGGGCTGAGAATAAACAACCTGTTCGTTTGTCACATTTGAACAAAAAATGCAGAAACGTTCAGATGGATTTAACGATGATCTAAACTGTTATAATTAGCTGTTGCAAGGCTGAAAGGTCAAAGAAAATATCGACCCGGGTCTCATTCTGGGACTTGATCTGCTTGAAGCATTAAGATGCAAAAAGACAATTAGGTTAAATTACCATGAAGACTGGAGACTAATGTGGACAGGATGTGTCTAAAACATCACACTAACAAAAGTCTTGAGGCACATTTGCATCATTTTGGTTTAGGAGTTGGATGTTATTATTCAGTAATATTAGCAGTTCTATGTGAGCTGCACATGCTATAGCAGTGTGAAATGAGATGTTGGGGCTTTTGGTGGGCTGGAAATGGTTTGGCATGCTGGTCAGCAACAAGCTGAACTGGGAATCTGACACTTATAGGTTCAATCTACCGATGTTTGGCTTAGAAAGATTATAACTGAGCGAAAAGACCTGGATGTGCCGCCTTAAGACCTGAGTTCTCCTACGAAGGAGGTCTCCAGTATAAAGGTCAGTCTGAGCCACCATTTAAAAATTGGTTTCTCATGATGTACTAAATAAATCAGCACAACATAATTCACATGTATGGGACATATGATGATATCATGGGAATAAAAAGTGACCACAATACTGGTTTGAACACGTTTTAAGTACTAATATAAGTTGATTAAACTAAAATCACGAATTTTTACAGAAACTAACTATAAGTTTGATTTAACATTAGACGATATTGTATCTTTCCTCCCATGAACCAACTTTTAGCACAATTCTCTTTTGTTTTTTGGCACAACCCAAACTTCAGAATGTCTGCAATGGGAAGTGGCAATGACCAGTGCAGTGAAAGTACTGCATGATTTTAATAACATGTTTATATTTGTGTCTCATTATCTGTGTGAAGCTAAGACACCACGAGCGCAGATGTGCCCAAAGCGTGTCTCGGGGGTCATTTTCACTCCCAATGGAAATTCTGGAATAAAGAACTTTGTCTCTCCAGCAGGTTTTTGATGTAAGTAATATAATTCTTTCTAACACTTATACGCTCAGAGTTTTACTAATATGCTCATTTTGATCTATTGTGAGTACATACAGTCAAAAATCACCATAAAACAATTTCTTGCATTTTTTTTTAAGAAATTGTGGCCAACGGGACTATTAACTGGAAACTTTTTACACTCGTCTTTAAAAGTTTGAACACCCCATGCACTACCAGGATGAATCATAAGATTGCTTAAAATGATCTGAGCAAAAATTCACAATTATTTCACCTCTTCCTTCTGTTATTTGCCTTTTTGAGTTTCTGTTGTTGTTTTTTTTTTATTTAGGCAAAACAAATGTATTGGTATAGCAAGTTTCATACACAGAGGCAATTCAGTGTGCATTCCATTAGCAAGAATGGTGTGAACTTTAAAATAACATGGCAGCACAATGAAAATACACAAATTTATTTAGACCAAATTAAATACACAAATTTATTTCAGATTCATGAATCAGAAAATAAGAGAAAGTTAAAAGGTGATAGTTACAGTGCAGAAGGTGCAGCATAAGAAAAAGCATTCAACGGCTGATGAAAACATGAAAGTTTTCAATTTTGATTTAAAAGTAACACGAGTTGGGTCATATCTGAGTTCATGATGGAGCTGATTCCATCTGTGTGCAGCAGCTAAAAGCAGCATCACATTGTTTGGTTCTGACCCAGGTTTCTACCAGCTGACTGTTTCCTAAGGATCTCAGAGCTCTGCTGGGCGTATGTACAGGACGGAGATCTGACATGTATGATGGCCCCATGACAATGAGTGATTTATAAACTAGTAGAAATACTTTAAAATGGATTCTGTAGTTTACTGGTAACCAGTGTAGAGGTTTCAGAACAGGAGTGATGTGCTCGGTTCTCTTGGTTCTTGTTAAGACTCTAGCAGCAGCATTCTGAATAAGCTGCAGTTGCTTCACAGCTTTCTTGGGAAGACCAGCTAATAGACCACTGCAGTAGTCCCGCCTGCTGAAGATGAACACATGAATGAGTTTCTCTTGTCTGGACATGAGACCCCTCAGTCTTGCTACTTGATGGAGATGATTTAGCAACTATTGGAGATTTCCACCTGACTTTCCATCACATCTATCAAGATCTGTAGTCTTACAGCAGCTCACCACCTTAAGATCTTTTGTTTCCATTTCTAACTTTAGCACTATCACGTATGATGTAGTATACCTACACAATGTCAGAGGAGGAAGTTAAAGAGGGTGAAAACATACAGTCAGGACACCCATGCATGCTGCATATGTGGCTAATTTGCAGGTCTGCTGAAGGGAGCAGATAAGCAGGCACCTGGAAGCAAACTTGTTGAAGCAGAATCCCTGAAAAGTCTGGTGTGAAAATAGCTGAGAGATTAAATGTTTACTGACAGAATATTAAAAACCCTCGAGAGGGAATGTTCACAGGGATTGTTAAGTGTTTTGGGATATATCTTTCTTTGCTTTCTTACTGTTGTGTTGGTGGAATGTTACCATTTTGGTGTTATTGTTCAAAATCCTGACCTTAGCTGACTTCATTTAACTGGAACATGTCTAGCATTACCAGTTGAGACATGGTGGATGTTTCTGTAATTAACGTTGCTCTGTCAAGATGTTATTTATAGTCCCTAGTGTAGAGGGGTTTGATTCCTCTCAGACATTAAAATTAAAGGCTCTCCTTCCATTTCAAACTAATGACTGAAAACAACCCATTAGAAGCTAAATTCACCAAGCCACTCTAAATTAAACCTAGCTCCAACAATCGCCCCACCTAGTACACGAGCTGCTTGTACATAGAAAGATCAAACAGCATCAAACCTGTGAGCACTTGCTGTTGGGATTGTTTCCCACAAACATCTCATTTACACCATCCTCCAGCACGGGCGTGGGGTTTAAAAAGCCAGTGACCGCCTCTTTACATTTATTTCATTGGTAGATAAACTCAGCATGCTTCTGGCACGTTAACAATAAGATAAGAGGAGTGCAAATGGCCCTGATGAATGCATCACTTTAATCACCATGAATCAGGATGCAGATTTAATCGTGTCCTCTGCTTTTTACTCAGTCATTAAAGATGTTTCAGCTTGGCTGAGCAAATGCACCGTGGAGATGAAAAGAAATCATTTCTGCACAAGATTTAATTATTTTTAATTACTAAAAAAAACACATGAAAACTGCTAAAAGGGGGAAAAAGACAAAGGTTTCTGTAAATAAGATTCATTTTTATTGTCAGTTGAGACCAACTAAAAAAAAAATTCAACGTTAGTCTGTAAAGGCACCAAGTCCCAGTCTTAGTTCTGTCTCTTCACAACACACGCTGCAGCCTCTGGTCAGAAGGCTGTCTGAAGGAGCGAGCCGGCTGCAGCATCGATTTTCCCACAGAGTTCCTGAGCTGTTTAAAGAGCATCCAGAGAAGCATCATCATGAGCAAAAGCAGACCAAACAGCATCCCAACATACAGACTCAGGTTCCAACCCCAGCCCAGTGCCAGGGGCAGCGAGGTGGAGGTCACCAGAAATTTTTTGGGCGCAGGCATTGGCTTCAGGCAGCAAACCTGCCCTCTCCACCTTCAGGAACTGAGCTTTATCCACACTTGGATCTTCTCTTGGGTTGTTCCTGGTGTGCAGTAGGAACCATTATTCAAGCAAGTATCCAACTGATTAGGATGTGTTAAAGAAATCCATCATTCTGTTCCAGTTTGAAAAATGTGCAGGACAGCAAACCTGTTGAGGAGGTGCACAGCCGTTGAGTCTTACATGATAAAAATCCTCTGCGCAGCTGGGCTCTGCTTTCTCTCCGTTAGATGCCTCGCTCAAAGCCAGCCCACTATTTATCATAAAAGAGCAAGTGAGACACCTTCAATGCCATTGGCTGCCTTCAGCTCACTCTCTGTGAAAATTTGAGTCAATAAAAAAATAGGGGGGGGGGGGTGATTGTGTTGTATACTAAATTTTCAATGTTTACAGTAAAAGAAACATCTTTCAACCGCCCAGGAATGAGGACACAATCCACTTGCAAACATTCATCCATGGAGTTTTATTGTTCCCCAAACATTTACAGCCTCATGTTAACAGGTGATATGAAATCCTGATTTAAGAAATCACACTGAACACACCCTTTAGAAGGACTGAGGTGGAGATGTTTGACAGACCTGTCCTCATCCGTCCATGGCTGAAAACATGGCCTCTGCTGCCCCCATGAGTCCAACGTGATACAGATGTGGCATTCCTCATTTTAAACGGATTTTATTTACAAGAGCTATATTTTACAGTGCAGAAAATGCCTCTTCCAAGGCATCCATGCAATCAGATGAATGGATTAACACTTTTAAATCTGCATCCCAACAGGTCAAACTGGGTCCACCTCCAGGAAGAAAAAGTGGTAAATTGGCAAAAGCTGTTTTTAAAAGACTCAGCCCCAGAAAAGTGTAAAAAAAATGCCACAACCCAGGTTCTGGTTAAACCACAGGCCTTAAAAAGTTTGATGCAGTTGATAAAAGCAGCCCTTTTTGTGTTAAGAGTGGTAAAAGGTTTGTCTTGTTAAAAACTGCCTCATTATACAAAATCTGTTTTGTCGAACACTGGGATTCAGAATATAAAAAAATATATAGAAAACCTCCAAATCTAACATCACTCCAGAATGTGCAGAACATATTAAACTCAGAAGCTTAAAAAAAAATCTTAAAAAAAAAAAAAACTTTTTTTTTTTTAAGTTTAAGACAGACAAAGGGTACGCATGCCAACAAGCAAAAGCTAGTTGAGCTGCAGTTTAGCTGGCGAGCTGATGCAGGAAACCTCATGGTACCTGTGAAGGAAAAAAAAGACCATAGATAAGTGATGTCCAACTTCACACAACAGAAACAATGTAGGTGAATCAGAAGCTAACTTTGAGCCCTTGTACTTCTCCCGGACAGACTGCTGGGCGTGCTGGGTGGCACCGACGTACAGTCTGTGGAGATCCTCTACACACGGCATCAGATCCTCCAGACTGTAATCGGTCATCTCCACCAATGGCTTAGGCTGAGGGGAGAAGAAAGTCATTTCAACATCAACATCTGCAAAACAGTATGGAATAATTAAATCTACTGCAAGAATCAGCAGTAAGAGATCCACACAGGGACTGTGTAGTCTACAGTCTAACAGTAGTTTTACCCAGGATCCTCCAGTAAGCGTATTGTTAGCCAGGACGTAGGCTGCAGCGGCCGTCTGGGATGGCAGGTATTTCAAGAACGGATCCGAATCAACCAGGCTGAGCTCCCCAAGGTACTAGAAAGAAAAGTTCCTCCGTTAAACATGCCATAACGATGATTTGCTTATAAAACTAGTCTGCTCAAGTGTGGATTAGGTGCACCACGTGACTGGCTCTTACCATTGCCAAACTTTCCACCTGTTTACCAGTAGAATGGTGACAGAAGTACTGAGTGAGAAACTGGTTTATTGTGGGAGCAGCCAGATCAAAGGAGAGCACCTTCAGCACCAAGTGCTCCATTTTTAGCACTTGCTTTTTTGTGTACGTGTCATCTGTGATGTAGACAAACTCTGACACTTCAGGAGGGTAGATCTCTTCAAATTTCCTGCAGGGAAATATAAAAATGTATATAACGTGGTAAACTTTACAGTCCAAACACAGCTACCACATAGACCACGTACGAAGCCAAGAGCATGGCGGCGGTTCCCACAAGCTGAAGTTTGCCCCGTAGAACAGACATGGAGGACAGGAAGCGATCGATGTAGTTGATGGCCAGATAGAGCGTCTCGTTCTGGAGTTTATACTCCTCTCCAACCTCCACCAGCCAGTCCACCAGGATGGCCCTCATGCTGTTTGTGATGTCGGGTTGCTTCTTCATGTAGCCCGCTTTAGGTCGGGTTTTAGTCTACAGAGAGAAGATTAAACTGATTTGTATCTAAAAAAAAAAAAAAAAAAAAAAAAAAAAAACATCTAGATAATAGATTAATGCACTCACCTCTCGCTCTCTCAAGTATGTGTGGATCTCTGGAGCGTATTCTGGAACCTCATTTACAGCCACAGGTTTTTGATCCCCTTCTATCACAGACATGTCCATGGGAGAATCTGGAGAGAAAACAGTCTATATTTAGTACAATAAAGCTGACTAACATGTCAAAGTTAACACTTTATTGCGTAATAATGAACTATTGGAGGGAAAGTCAATTTTTTTTCTTCCCCGGAACTGCGCTGCTCTGGGTGGCTGCATGTTGGAGTAGCTGTTGACTATATGTAAGTTTAGCCTTTTCTTGGGCATTTTTTCTTCTAGTTTCTCAAGAAAAACTATTTTTTGGACACTTTTCTGTTTCTGGTGCTGTGAAGCTTGGAGGATTTTTACTGCTACTTTTAGCTTTTTTCACTTTGAGCATGTTGTGATGCGTAACCATGGCAACCGTCTGGTTTACAATCGGGAGCAACTGATTAACATTGGAAAGACTGAAATAATACCTCAACTGAAGCCACAAATCCCAAATGAGCTAAAACGCAAGAAGCGTGGGTGCAGAGCGGGACGGAGACAGAGAAAGAGGAAATTCAAACCATCTCTTCCATCGATCATAATGGGCAATGTGGATGGAGGAACTCCAAGCCTTTTCAAGGACTCAGCCAGAGTTTCGGCAGTTTCGGAACCGCTGGAGGAGATAATGCAAAGAAGGATTCTCCAGAGAATCAAGAAAATGATGGACAACCCTGAGCATTCTCTTCACAAGACTGCCCGACAATGGAAGAGTGTCTTCAGTCAGAGGCTTCTTCAGTTTTGCTGCAACACTGACAGCTACTGGAGATCCTTCCTGCCAACAGCCATTGTGATATACAATAACTCTTTGATGACTTGATTAATATTATTAATATTATATATTATTATTATTATTCTGAGTTATTTTTATGTATAATTTTAGAGGGAAGTGGAATTTAAAAGTACAAAGAGTAAGGACAACATTGAAAAGGATGTCTATTTCAATAGCGGGCGTTAAATTCTGGAATGAGTTAACAGAAGAAATAAAGGATAGTAGTAATGTAAACCAGTTTAAAATAAAACTCAAAAAAGAAATGTTAAATAAGTATAAGAATGAAGAAAATGCAATTAACCCAGGACGGCATGCAAACTGATGTTTAATCTATTCTACAAATTAGAAAATCTAAATGTAGTTCTAGTTGAACATGATAATTTTATTTATTTATTATTATTGTTATTTTTTTTTTGAAGGCATTGTAACTGTTTTGTTGTTTAAATTTTGATGAGGATGTAAACCTGAGGGGTAGGGCTAAATAAGTATACACTTCTCCCTACTCCTTTTCAAACAATTGCGTGGAATGATTTTATGAAATGTTGGTGAATGTATATGTTTGAAATAAAGTGAACTGAACTGAACTACTACAGCAATCAATTTCCCTCTGGGATTAATAAAGTATTTTTGAATTGAATTGAATATTAACCCACCAAAGCTGACATCCATGGCTAACGGAACCGGAACCTCGATCACTGCCAGGGGCTGTCGGAGTCGTGCCACAGCATGACTGACAACCAGAGGAGATTCCTCCACTGTGGGCTTCGCTTTGTTTGTTTCAGCCACATGCTTTTTGTCACAGGCTACGTCAGGCTCATCCACATGGATCTGGAAAGCTGGCTGCTTAACAGGTCTTTCAACAAGGATTTTGTTAAAATCTTCATTTTTGCAAGCCAAGGGCTGTGATGTTTCCTGGAACAAAAAAAAAAAAAAAAATCTGTAATGTACAGACATCTGCCAAAACTTGATTTGTGAATTAGAAACTTCTGTGGAAAATGTGATTCAAATATAGCAAATTTCTTTGCATTTCTGTTAATGTGAGGCTCAGTGGAAGCAATATATTATAAAGTATTATTAACTATTAATACTACATTAAAAAGGTAATAAATTAGTATTTCAAAAACTTCTCTTCTCAGACCAGCTGGTGATTAATTAGTTTAACTCTACAATAGCAAAATGTATTAGGAAGGACCCAAAATGTATGCCCTTTATTAGAACACGAAAAACATGCAGGTGTGTAAAAAAATAAATAAAAGAAGTCTACAGATTATGCTAAATTAATTTTACCTCTGTGTTAAGTCTCGGTTACAGGATACTTGTAAATGCAAAGAAAATCTTGTGTAAATTGACTTAAATACAGTAAATGAAGACGGGAGGTTCTCCAGAAGCACATTTGTGTTTAGAACAAAGCAACTCAAGGGCTATAAGGTTATTAAAATGGCGGAAAGCAGGGGAAACTTAACAGAGCAACATAACATGTCATTTTACTTCATTTTTAAAAAGGCGCTTAAAGCAGCTAATTAACGTACTTGCATCCAAATGTAACCATTTTAGTTGCCTTCAGAGCCTGCCTAGGTGTTAGCTTAGGCCAAGGTTGCTAGCCTGTTACCTGTTTAGCGCCTCGCTGGTTCTGGGCTTTGCTCCGATGGTTGTTCTGCAGGGCTCCCAGCACGGTTCTGTTGGCGGCTTGTTTGGGAGGCTGGTTTTCTTGGTTTTCACCAGCTCGGTGTTTAAGCGACCCTCTGAGCCTTGAAAGCATGTTTTCATGGTTGGGGAGCTCACTAGCCGCATTTCCTTGCCTGTTAGCTCCTGACATGTTTCCACCCTCCAAGAGAGAATCCACTTCTCCGCACTTTTTTTAACAAAAAAACAAATAAATAAAAAAGCAGTGGTCAACCGTAGTGTGCTTCCTCACAGAGCGAAAAAAAGAGGAAAGCTTACAAATCAAAAGGCTAAAAAAGATGGCGTGTGAGCAGTTATGTCGAAGCGAGCTTTAGCTGTTGCACAGCAGACTGAATCGTGAATCAGAACTAAACTGTTGAGATGGCAACAGCACTTGGAACTGCAGCGCTAGAACAAAGCAAATAAAAACAAACGTGCACCTTTGACATCGGGTTGGCAAAACTAAGGAAAAACTAAGTTGCCATTCTATTTATAAGTTTTGTATCCGGTACAAACCTGCACAATGACAGCAGCTATTGTCGATGCATTTTCATGCAAACACTTAGAGAGTTCAAGTAGCCCGCGATGATTGAAACCGACCAATCACAGACCGCGAAGGAACTGACGTATTACAAGTGTAGGAGGCGAGGAGGGACAAAAAACTTTAATTGCAAATTTAAAACCGGTTTGAAAAAAAGATCCCAAATACAAAGTTAAACGCGAGTAACAACAACGTTAACGCATTTGGAATAAAAATCTTTGCTGCAACAATTATGTATATTTATATCATTAGAAGCACTTCAACATACTTAGACGTCTTCCTAACCTAGGGCTCGTGCTTGAGGTCATTTCTAGGTCCACCAGTATACTTGTTTACTGAAAGACTTGCACATATGTTTAGTTTAAGAAATTACTCATAAGACTATAATTTAAAATGTTTAAATACTATTGTATTTTTATGTTTGGCTTTATTTTTCATGTGTCCTATTCTTACATTAGGTTGAATGACCACTTATGCTGATTAGATAAATTTGTGTATAAAACTTAAATCCACATGGAAGTACCTAACCCAGTATACAGCAACAACTTGTTTCTTGACGAATCTGTTGTAGCATGAGGTACATTACATTAAGATGTAAATAATATGGAATAAAATTGAAAACAATTGGTGTGTTAGCTATTTTTTACTGACAAGTTACTGCACAAGGACTGGTTTAATACAGAAAGATTAGATATTAAATTGAGTAGCATTTGACACACATACTATAACTGTAACAAATTCCATCAAATTCTTGCATGAAAATAAGAGTATTGCAGTATTCTCCTAACCATTTGCAGTACGCCTTAATACATCAAAAGTAATTTATTACTCAACTCTTAAGGGAGAGTAAATTATTTCTAAATAAAATTTAACAAAATAACACAGTCTCAAAGATGAACTATCGTCATGTAAAGATTGCAACACAACAACCGTCACAGAGATAGATCATCTTTGGCCATTATGGCATCATGGCTCATTGAAAAAGTCTAAGAGTGACTTTAATTCGTAATTATCAAGTATCTCCAACAACGAGGACACTTTTGTTTTCACATTTTGGCCCTTGAATTTGAATTTGTCGATGAAGAGGTCAGTGATCATTCCTGCAGGAAAACAGAAATACACACAAAACTTTATAAAGTGAAAATCAAAAAGCAACAATAACAAAAATTAATCAACAGTGAAAGTTAGTTCTTTTTACTCCAGCTTTACCGTAAAGCCTTTCAAGGTGGGCTGGCTGCTTCTTGTACTCCTCCAGAAGGTTAGCAGACTCATCCAAAATGCTGCGGTACTCTGGGATGAGGAAATCTGCATTTCCTTCATGAACTTGAAGTTCCTAGGAAACATAGATTCAACTATAATGAACTGAATCATAAATAAACAGCAACAAAACACATTTAACCAAAACTTACTTTGAGAGCATCGACAAGTTGAACTTTTCTAGCCAGCACCAACTGATACTCCAGCTTTGGGTGGATCATCCTGAGGGTGTGGCTCACGGAGTCGTCATTAATATCTGGTAGATCAATAAACATGTTGTTCTATGTCGCTGAATGATGGCAAAAGACGTCTCAGCTTATCCGGAAACAGAAGAAAAATAAACATACCGTATGAAATGTTTAGATTGATTTTCTTCTTGGTAGCTTCTTTGGAAAGAACATCAGTCAGTATAGAGATAGTAGAAATATTGTCGGACTTGAAGTGGCCCTCCCCTTTGCTGAAATGAGACATTCAGACTCGTTCGCAACTGAAGTACTATTTCAGATGGAGTGCAGTATTATTTTACTTTGTGCATGCATTTACCTGTAGGTGGCTTCCAGCTGTGTGCCAAGGAATGTGTTATAGAAGTAGAAAGTAATGCTCTCGCCTGCCGGAGTTTTCTCAGGCACCTCTGGCAAACAGAAAACCACCCAGGAATGAATCTCTGCAAAACTGAACTGTCCCACCAAATTGAGCTGATTCATGGGTCTGAAAGAAAACAAATGAGAGATCACATTACTGAGTTAACTCTAATTATAATGAGAAATCTCTAAGATTACGGAAACAAACAAACACATACAGAAGGAAATAATACAATTTCTCAAAAGCCAAATGTAGTGTAGTGTAGTCTTGTTGAAGGCTATACAGCAATTCTCTTAATAAATACGGCTAAATGCATAATTCTTGATATCGAGTTTATTAATAAGTTTTGGCAATCTTATGCCTCAAGATAATTCCATGCTGTCATTTGATACATTTTTAGTAATGACTGCTCTAATCAGAAAATCTGAATAACTGAAATCCATGTATATACCGTATATATAGACTAAAATCATTACCTGTCTGGGTCTATACTGTGCGTCCGCTGGTGAAGGGACAGTGGTTTGATCTGATACTGCCGAACCTGACAGGTTTTTGGTTGCAGTCTGGGGGTAACATAAGCCTGCAGGGTCCCATACTGTCCCTCAATGGATCTCACCTATAAAAATGTTTCAGTTTGGGATTAAACATTTTATTCTGTGTTCAATTATTTATAAAACAGGTTTAAAAAGTAGATTAGGTAACAATTTTTAATAGAACATCTGTATAACACTGCATTAAAGCTTTTCTTTGAACAAGTATGGTAAGTGATTAAGTAAAAAGTAAAAGCAACCAGAATCAGAGAAAACTGGACCTAATGTGATAATATAGATTTATAAACAAAAGTAAACACTAAAGGCATGTCTGCATGGCTTCACTGCAAACCAGAGAGTGACAAGAGTCCAATGTTCTGCTTACCTTAAGCTCCATCCTTGTAGTGTTGGCCTGACATCTGTATGTGGCCAGGAGGAAGTTCCCATTAGGCTGCTGAAATAACAACAAGCATCAGACGGTTTGGAGCGGAGGCAGGATGGTTTTATGTAAAGAAAGTATTCATACAGCTCACCTCTGAGTCACATTCACTAAAACTGACGACAGCAGAGTTCTTATCAACGTCCAGCAGATCTATGGGGACGTCACTCTGTGTAAAAAATCCAAATTTAAAATGACACTTAAGACGTTTCATTCTGAAACACAGGATCAAAAGCAAGCATTTTTAAAATAGTTTTTCATTCAGAGGGGCTTATATGCTGCGTATACCTGGAGCAGCAGGTTGTCGATGGCTGTCTGCACCTCCAGCGTCAGACTGTAGCTGGCGTCGTCCTGGCTGAGGGTGAACTTGTCGTTGATGCTGAAGACAGGCACAGCAGAGACAGCTGTGTTGGACTGAGAGATCTGTTGGTATTGCTCTCGTCCCTGTAACACTTTAACCTGCAGCTGTTCCAGCTCCGCTCTAAAAGGGTTCGAACAGATTTGTCTTTAAATTCTCCTTTAACCAAATCACAGATAGTCAAACGAGAAGCTCTGATACCTGAGTGTTTCTATTTTAGACTGGGTCTCTTTGCTCATCCTGACCTCGTCTCCTGGACCAGCTTCTGTCTTCTGGGGCTCAGTGGTCAAACCAGTCACCCATCCTGGAAATGGTCAAATAATGAAACTTTACTTTTTTATGTCACCTCTCCTGAATAGTTAAACAGGACATTCTCATTACTGAATCCATTAAAGGGAGACTAGGATTGCTTTTGGCACCCCTGGTGTCCATTTAGTAGAACTGAAAGTAAAACCTACCTCCTCGCTGTGTGTTCACCTTTTTATCATCTTAGTCTAACAGCTGAAATGTCTCCCCAGCCTTCCTTAGTGTCTACAGGAGTGGTTCATCACTAAATTAAACAAATCAGCTGTGTTCATGATCTAAAACATGCAGGAAAAGTCCTGGAACCAGACTGCAGTGCCAGGTATGTCAGCTCAACTTTTCCCAACAGACCAAACCGGAACTCTGAAGCTAAATATTCTGTCTACAGGGGACAATAAGGGCTGGGGTGGTCTTTCATTAACCCTGTAAAGCGTCATTTTTGCACATACTAGACTTTGCGTAGTGTCTTTTTAAGTCTTTCCTCTAACCTGTATATGTGGAGGTCAGGAGCTCATCATAAGACTCTTTCCCCACACAGCCACCCTGGATGGAGGTCACACTCTCTGACAAAACCTGTAACAAACATCAGCCGGTCACTTTCAGCTTATGCAGACAGTTGAAATTGTGCAAAGTATCTTTAATCAACTGATTTCACACCAGTTATGGTTGAAAATATTTGATTGTTCGTCGTGTTTGCCTGATCTTAAGCTGAATATTTGCGTGCATGCATAACAACATTTTATGAGAGGACTTTTTTTCCAACAAGAGAAAACTTAACAAGAGTAAATAAACTATAGTGCTTCTTTCAGTTTTGGTTGTCTATACACTCACATGTTCAAATCGTAACGTGGATTCACCAGAATTGTCAAATCCAAAGACCTCAACTGTCCCATCGTCCCTGCCCACAAGGATGTCATTCACTCCATCTCCAATAATGTCATAAGTGTCAATGCAAAGAACTCCTGATGAAAGACAAAATAAGAGAGAGGTATTGTTTTTTGAGACAATAATCAAAGGCAAGCATGCAGAAACATTGGTCCAGCTTAGATGAAACAGGATTTATACAGTACATGTCCTTGGCTGAGTTGGAACATGCCTTCAAAATGGTTTAAACAAATCAGGTGACTGGCTAACTGGCTGTTCCAATGATACTAGCAGCTAAGATGTCAAAGGCTTTATGCCTCTGGTAGGATCGCCCATGGCAAACAGGCCCTAGGTGAGGGATCAGACAAAGAGCAGTCCACAGACCCCTTATGACGACAAATATCAATGGAAACAGTGTTCCCTCGCCCGGACGCAGGTCACCGGGGCCCCCCTCTGGAGCCAGGCCGGAAGGTGGGGCAAGTCGGCAAGTGCCGAGAAAACATGTCAAGGGCTCACCACTTGTGGGAGGGGCCAAAGGGGTTGGGTGAAATGTGTGGCAAGTGGTAGCTGAAGGCAGGGACCTTGGCGGTCTCATCCTCAGCTAGAGAAGCTGGCTCTTTGTACGTGGATTGTCACCTCTCTGGTGGGGAAGCCTGAGTTGGTGTGCGAAGGTTAGAGTTTTCGACTAGATATAGTTCAAGAAACTCCTGAAGACCCTGCTCTTCAGAGAGCATCTTCTTAACTAGCACCCTCCCTGCACCCGTCCCCCCCTCTACTGTCCACTCCTTGTTCCCTACTCTCCATGACTGATGTCAAGTTGTTGTTGTTATTGTTGTTGTTAGCCTCAAGGGCAATATGCCGATGATCACTTGTAAGTAGCTTTGGACAAAAGCGTCTGCTAAATACATAAACATAAACATTTAGTTCCAACTACAGGGGAATCACAACCCTAAGCTTCCCTGGCAAAGTCTATTCAGGGGTTCTGGAGAGGAGGGTCCGGCGGATTGTCGAACCTCAGATTCAGGAGGAGCAATGTGGTTTTCATCCTGGCGGTGGAACACTGGACCAGCTCTATACCCTTTTGGGGGGGGGGGGGGGGGGGGGGGGTATCCTGGAGGGTGCGTGGCAGTTCACCCAACCAATCTACATGTGTTTTGTAGCTTTGGAGAAGGTGTTCGACCGCGTCCCTCGGGAGGCCCTGTGGGGGGTACTCTGGGAGTATGGGGTACCAGGCCCTCTGATATGGGCTGTTAGGTCCCTGTATGACCGGTGTCAGAGCTTGGTCCGCATTGGACCGGCAGTAAGTCAGGCTCGTTTCCCGTGAGAGTTGTATTCTGCCAAGGCTGCACTTTATCACCGATTCTGTTCATAACCTTTATTAACAGGATATCTAGGCACAGCCAAGGTGTTGAAGGGATCCGTTTTGGTGGCCTGAGGATTGCATCTCTGCTTTTTGTAGATGATGTGGTCCTGTTGGCGTGATCAGAACATTATCTTTGGATCTCACTGGAGAGGTTCACAGCCAAGTGTGAAGCAGATGGGATGAGAATCAGCTCCTCTAAATCTGAAACCATGGTCTTGAGTCAGAAAAGGGTACAATTCCTTTTCCAGATCAGGGATGAGATCCTGCCCCAAATGGAGGAGTTTAAGTATCTTGGGTCTTGATCACGAGTGAGGGAACGATGGAGCACGAGACTGACAGACGGATTTGTGCTGCGTCTGCAGTTGTACTGATCTAACGTGATGAAAAGATAGCTGAGCTGGAAGGCAAAGCTTTTGATTTAACGGTCAATCTACGTTCCTACCCTCACCTATGGTCACGAGCTTTGGGTAGTGACCGAAAGAACAAGATTGCGGATACAAGCGGCCGAAATTATTTTTCTCCGCAGGGTGTCTGGGGTCTCCCTTAAAGAGGATGAGAAGCTCTGTCATCCGGGAGGGGCTCAGAGTAGACCCACTGCTCCTCCACGTTGAGAGGAGCCAGTTGAGATGACTCGGACATCTATTTAGGATGCTTCCTGGACACCTCCCTGGTGAGGTTTTCCGGGCACGTCCAACTGGGAGAAGACCTGAAAGAAGACCCGCTAGAGGGATAATGTATCTCGGCTGGCCAGGGAACGCCTTAGGATTCCCACGGAGGAGCAGGCTCAAGTGGCTGGGGAGAGGAAAGTTTGGGCCTCCTTGCTTAGGCTACTGCTCCCGCGACCTGACCCCAGATAAGCAGCCGAAAATGTTTGTTTATTTATTGCACTGGAAATATGTCATAAACATAAACATAAACAGAAAATGGATGGATGGGTTAGTGGCTAAAATATACAACCATAAAAAAGCTGCACCTCCTTTCCTTTTGTTATTGTCAATCTCCCATTTGATCCCAGCTGAGTGGTCACCAATTTGAACCAGTCCAATTTTCCCATCTGTGGTTCCATAAAGGATTTCATCACCTAAAGGGGAAGAAAAATATGTATATTTAATTTCTTCAAAACTAAACAGTTTAAAGTTTATCTTTAGAGTGCACAAACCGACTTGCCTCCATCTTTGTTGTAGAGTTCCAGTACAGATGGCGGGCCAGGAATTTCAATGTCATAAGCAAGCTCAGATCCCTATGACCAGTTTTAAATAGATCACTGTCATATCTGGGTGTTTGAAGATGAACAGTTGAACAAAGTTCAAACAAAAAATGTGATTTCAATTTACCTGCAAAACTCTGAGAATTCGATCCTGGCATGCCAAGACTGGGGTGAGACGCAAGAGTTTTTCTGAGGACAAACATATGATATCATTTATTTTGTCTCCAGAGAGAAAGTAGTCTTGATCCTTGCAGTCACAGTAGTGGTTGTAGATGTAACTTGCACATACAAACAGATCAGCTCCTGAGACATGCCTGAAAACAACATTACAGCATCACTCAGTGGAGGTCACACGGTGCAAAACAATGCAATCAAACAAACTGATAAGAAATTATTCCTACATGGCATTAATGTTCTCAGTGAGGTTGGCCTCAAAGGTGAGGAATTGTTTGCCTTTCTTGGTGAATCCTCGAACCTGAGAACCAGAGCAGACAAAGATCTTTTCCTGGGGGGTTCCTATGGCACCTCCAAGGTCCATCCTGGCTATTTTGGGGCCCGGAAGCGTTTTAAACACAGACTGAAACACAGAGTCAGATGTTACTATAGCAGAAATCTTTCTTTTGACTTTAACACCAGCTATGCAATGACTTCTAAACTCACCACAGCCTCCCCCTTCTTCATGCCAAAACATGTAAGTACACCATCGTGATCGGCTATAGCAACCTGAAACACAATAAACACCCACATATTAAACCTATTTACACATGGATTTTAACAACATTTCACACATAGACAATAAATAGAAGATCTGAGTTTAGAATATGTTTAATACCCGTTGCTTAAACACCACCCTCACACTATTCCGAATGTCCTGAATTGTAAACAGTACCTTCTGAGTTGCTTTTTTCCCCACCGCTGGAAGTAACCTCATGGTTTTCTGTGATGTTACACCAACCTAATCACAGAGCAGGATTAAACACCGATCATTAAAAATTAAGAGATCATAACCAAACCAACTTCGATAGTAAATGCATCTAATGAAAACACCACCTTCTAAAAAGGTATCGCAGACCTCAGCAGCTCCTGCTTCCTACCTGAGTATAATCAACTCTGTTGAGTTGGAGCTCCATCTTCTTTCTTTAAGGATTTATTTAGTACAAGAAAAATACTCCAGGTGAGCGTTCTGGCCTCAGAATGATACTATGCCCTTTTACAACTCGATACAGATAAAAGAAAATCAAGCGGAATTCTGGAACAATGGTGCCATTTGAGAATGGGATTATTTTCAGCAAGAAGATTAGCTCGACGTGCTAACGTTGGCTAACACGATTAATCCGCCGGTCAGCTGTCTGTCCTCTTCGCCATCTTTAACAAGGTCCAAGTATTGATATCACACAGACCAGAAACTGGTCTAAAGTTCGAATTCTGTTGAAAGCTAAAATTAAGCCTACTGTACACACGCCTTGCAGCAGAATGCAGTCACCATGGCAACAGTACATCCTGTAACACGATGCGATTCTATTGGATGAGAGCGAACCAGCAGAGTTTTAAGCTGCAAATTGATTGGTTGGCTTCCTCGCGGTTTAAAAGCAGATTCATGGTTTTAACCACTGATCTTCGATACCTTAGATACGTCAGCAAGATAAATACTTTTTGTATATAGTATACCCAGTCATAACGCTAATAAGATATCTTAAGATAAACTAATGTAAAAATTGGGGGTTCAATGCTCAAAACGGAGGGTCCCTCGGCCATAAATCAATTTTCCTCACATACACACACGTTCTTATCCATACATTCCTCTCTCTCTCACACACACACGCGCGCGCGCGCGCACACACACACACACACATACTCACACATTATATGATATTCAACATACATGAAATTCTGAGCCATTGAGTCGACCTATTATTTTCTGGAAACTATAATATTGTCATTGGTATAATTGTCTATCATCTCTGCTGTTATTACAGAAATACTCATACAACATGTTCTTATTGGAAGTTATATTACTGTAGATGTATGTAATCCTGAGATGTAGATTAAAAATGTACATGGCTTATTTAAAGTAGATTTGTAGTGTGTGGCAAGGGGGTGGGATTGAATACTCCCTTTGGGCTAAGACTTTTAAAAAAATTGGTATATCTTTTCATTTTTTTACTATGTTCATTGATTTGAAATTTATTGTCTTACGTTCAAATAAACGTTTCAATCATTTAATCAATCACACACACATTGGTATATCTATACTTGTGAGGACCCTTCATTGACTTCCATTCATTTTTGTTACTGCTACGGTTAACCCATACTCCAACCCTAACCAATGTTGCTGTATTCCAATAACTTTATGGCTAATCCATGTGTGAAACTGACGTCTTGAAGAATCTTGGCACTGTCATCTTGGAATATACCCATGCCATCAGGGAAGATGGAATAACCTGGTCATTCAGTATATTCAGGTGACTGTTTTTTGGCGGGGCAGTATAAAAAATTCAATTCAGTTCAGTTTATTTATATAGCGCCAAATCACAAGAGTCGTCTCAAGGTACCACACAAAGTAAACAATCCAATAAAGGTCAGTTCATTAAGCCAATCAGTAAAGTTCCCTATATAAGGAACCCAGCTAATTGCATCAAGTCACTGACTGGTGTCAGTATCTTTACAGCAATCCTCATACTAAGCAAGCATTTAGCGACTGTGGAGAGGAAAACTCCCTTTTAACAGGAAGAAACCTCCAGAGGATCCTGGCTCAGTATAAGCAGCCATCCACCACGACTCACTGGGGATCGAGAAGACAGAGCACGCACGCACACTCACACGCACACGCACACACACACACACACACACACACAGGTATATGGCATTCAGTTTGTGTGTGTCAAGAATGCATCTGTGTGAGAATGTGCAACAGAATAAATGGCCTTGACAGCCCCTCATAAAAACTCACTGGTTGTTAGCAGAAATCTTAAATACAAATGTATACATGCATTAGTCTATGTTACTTTTTTATACGACCACCATGTACCTCTTCTTAAAAAGTGCAATCTTCTATACATTTGCCACAGTTCCATTTTTTCCCATGTCTATATTCTAGCCTGTTTTTATTTTATTGTAATTTTGTTCTGCAATGCATCTGCACAGATTGAATGACTAATCTGAATCTGAATTGTAGCTTATTAAAGCTACACTTGTTGATTCTGAGGCAACAGTCAACCACTAAAGTGACAAGTAATCAATTTTACTACTTTATTAAGAGAGAACTTGATCTTTGTCATAAAAATGTGGTCTTAAGCAGAAAGGGTGGGAGGAAAATGTGTTGAACACTAAACACATGAAAAAAGTTAAATATAATTTGCTTTAAAACAGAGAAACTATATTTAATACATTCAAAGGGAATGGCATGCTTTAGGTCAGTGATCCCAGACTCCCTTCCCCAAGGGCCGGTATACAGAATGTTTTAGTTGTTTCCCTAATCCAATGTACTTGAATCACCTGCTCAGCAGCTCATCAAGCTCTGCAGAAGCCTGTTATTCACCTGCTGATTGAAATCAGGTGTGTTGAAGCAGAGAAACATTAAAGCATGCTGGATACAGACCCTCATGGGAAGAGAGTTGAGGACCCCGACTTTAGGTAAATCGTTTCAAAGAGCAAAACGTCTTGTACCTTTAAATATTCTATCAAATACAGCAGATATTTTCTCAGCTTAACATCCGTTTTGACATCATAGCTCTGTGTGTGTGCTGTTTAAAGAGCTAGCTATTAGCATAAAACTAAAACATTGAAAGTGAGGCATTCTGACAAATCATAAGATGCTGCAAACAAAAATGATAAAACAACAATTTTTGTGTACATAATTTAGTTTTCATTAAGTTAATAATCTCATGTTATTGTTCTATCACAGAATAAACATGTTAATGAATAAATAAAGGCATTTAGGAAATGACAAATGGCCAACAGAACATAGATGATGTCTGCAGGACTTTGTTTAGTGAAAATAACAAATTAAAAGGTGACCACTGTTTGAGGGGGGTCACAATAAGAAAACAAAACAATATTACTCTCAGACTTCAGTGCTTTACCAGATTCTCTTCAGTTGTATTCAAAATACCCAGAAAACATGACTCAATGCTGACATCCATAAAAAGGTTCCTTCCATCGGTGGCAATGTCTGTCCCCATCATAGTTAAGTCTCATCTTTATTGGCTTAAAAATAAAAATGTAAAGAAACCAGTAACTGTCTACATGGAGGAATCAGACCCCTGTGGGGGCGAGGCGGCTGATGAAGGCGATGCTGCTGAGGCACATTCTCCTCAGGAAAGCAGGGCAGGCGGGCTTCATGATGAAGTGTTCCAGAAGAATCCGTAGCTCGTAGAACAAGGTGCTGCAGTAAGACAGCGTGTTAAATCTTTATCTTAATGTTCACAAATATAAATATGGCTATCGTGATTACAGTGAAATAAAGTGGGGCAAAAAGGACAAGTTGTCCCACTTAAAATCAGACAGGTGAGGACCTACAGGAAACGTTTGACCTCTGTCAGTGCTAACTAAGGTTACATTATTATTGAGATGAACTTTTATTACTGACTAAGGCCTAGTCCACACGTAGCTGTTTTTTTTTTAAAAACGAATACCCACCCCTCCAAAAACTTGCATCCACACCACCTCGTTTAAAAAAAAAATGTCCACACGTACCCGGATAAATACGTTGTTAAGGACATGCCAGACCTGTAGGCGGCAGTACTTCCCCCGTTCTTAACCTCGTCCTTTGTCTGTGGTCTTCCGCAAGGAGCAGTAATTCCGCTTGCAAAAACAAACAAGCAAAAAGCGCTTGCACAATTGATAAAGCGAGCGCAGCTCTGAGGGCATCCATGCTGTCGGCTAGTGTAAACACAGGTCGCACACGTGATGTCAGCATTTTTTTTGTCGCGGAAAGTGACGTTGCGGACCTTAAAACTCCGGTTTTGTCTGTCCACACGCAGACACCCAAAACGGAGAAAACGCAGATCTTCACTTTGGCCGGAGTTTTTAAAAAGATCCGTTTTCGTGTGAAAAAACTCCGTTTTCGTGTGGATGACAGGCCAAAACGTAGAAAAATATCTACGTTTTGGCAGATCCCTGGCTACGTGTGGACAGGGCCTGAATACTTGTTTTCAGCACCATTATAACAAATTATTTACAAATCTAACAATGGTATGCCACTCACAATCTTAGTGCACCTATGATGGAAATTAGCCTTCCCATCTTTCAAGTGGGACAACTTGCACAATGGCTGCTAAATACGTTTTTGCCCCTCAGTAATAATATATTTTAGCTAATGATTGAGTAGCTACTAGAATATAATCACATAAAATCAGAAGCAGATCATCTTGTTCTGTGCTATCCTTAGGTTTTTCAGGTACACTGCTTAACTAAACAGTGCCGCTTTGCCCCAGTGAAAATCAAGGACTATCATCTGCATTGCAAATCTTGAACCTTCCATTTTCATTTAAACTGTGAAAGTGGGTCAAGTCCAGCAACTGCACAATACCTGTGATGGTAAAGGAGAGCTGCAGTTCTCACACAGAGCTATTACAGTATGGTCGCTACAGTAGGTGTTGGAAAATAAACATAATCTCTTCTGGGAGCAGTCGATTACCTTTAAAATGTTTTTATACACAACATAAGGATAAGGACATTCTGTAACAATAGGCTTTTACTCAACACCTTACCGGCAGTATGGGTTTCTTCTGGATGTGTAGCGGAGTGTGAGGAATCGGTAGTAAATAAAAGGCAGCAACAAGCTTCCCTGGCCACTGTTGGAAGAGACATAAATTACAAGTTTCAGAAGGCTCTTTTAGAAATGTTGTGCATTTTCACCTAAAATGAAAAAGGTGTGACACACATTATGAAATAAAGCCAAACCCTGGCATAATTATCTCCATTTCTGAATTACAGTGGTTAGAATTACAGCTGTAAACACACCTGAAGAGCATGAAAACAGTAGCTGGCATTAAGAAAATCTCGTTACAGGCGATGAACTTCAGGATGTTCTGCTGATTGGCTGCTAGTCGGTCCAGGAGGTTTCGTACAAACATCAGGCTGTTTGGGCCCATAGACTGCAGGAAAAAGTCAAATACAATTCAGATGGTGATTAAAACGCGACCGCATTTTCACAGGTGCAGAGAGTTAACAACTGCAAAGCTTTTAATACGTTTTTTAGTTCAAGTGGGCCTACACTCGTGTTTCACATAAATCTGCAGTGGTTTCTAGCATGAATGAATGCCTTATGAGTCATTATCTGTAGAAGAAAAGCTCCAGCGCTCATGTTTCAGGCAGTAGAAGTTGGCAAGAGGAGCGGGTGGCTGAAAACGGCAACATATGGAGCCTTCATCGTTAATATTCATTATATGCAAACATCTTCCCTCTGAGTGGTTAACAGCAGAGTGACTCTTCTGCTGCCTCTGTTCGCTCTTCTTTCTTGGGTTAAAAAAACGCAACCTTGGTGTTTTATTTCCAAATATAACACGAACCTGAAGGAGTTCTGCCATGTCGTTGAGTTGCTAATGCTAATGGTTAGCTTCTGCTAGCCAAGACATACTCTGCTCTCTCCTGGACACTAAAGCTCAATCCCAATTCTCGCACTGCAGTCTTCAGCAAAGTGCACTTGGAGAAAGTGTGCTGAAAGGCTTCGAGTGAGTGGTGCACAAGTGGCTACACAATGGCTGGCTGGTGTAGTGACAATTAAACCCCATTGGGCTGTGACTGACGGCCCAGCCAATCAATGAATCTTTAGGAAATTCTCTTAGGCATTCATTTTAGTATAAAAGCGTTAAACATGACAGTTGACGATTCATGACTCATACTCACATCAAGAACCTTCTTTGTGTAAGTTGTAGCATGAAGCAAAGAAAACAGGAACACTGGAAATATGCTCACTGGACACAAATGTTAAGGATCAGTCCAAATTAATTCAAAATCTAGCTCAATAAACACAAAGAACCAATCTAAGAGCTATTTATTTAAACTATAGTTTTTTTTATTAGTCAGCACTATGCCATTCATTTAAATGTATGCAAATCAATAACAAAATCAGTCTGGCCTGTGTGAAGATAAATAAGTTAAATCTGTTGACAAGTTTTCAATCTGTCTAATAATTAATCATTTCTAAGCAAAGCCTAGTGGTAGTGTCCGCCCTGGGACTGAGAGATCGGGTTCAAATCCCTGTCGGGTCATACTTTTGAGAGGTTGGACTGGGGGGGGGGGGGGGGGGTAAACCACCACATAGTTCCCCAGTGCAGCCATAGCTGCAGCTCACTGCTCTCCATGGTGATGGGTCAGATGCAGAAATGTAATTTCACCAGTGTGATGATGACTAATGGGACTTGGACAGTGTTCATACATTTAGACTGAAGCTGCAGGAACCAATATACACCATGTCAGACAAGGCCATCACATAGGCAAAACACATTTTTAAGCTTTCAAAGTTACCATACAGAGCACATTGGGATGAAAGGATACTCGTGATGGGATAAGAATTGACCAGGATGAGAGAGTAAAGCAGGTAATGGCAGCTGTCTTCTTGCAGAGCCTGGGCCAGGAAAGCTCTGCTCAGCTGAAAGCGTGGAAGCCTCTGGTGTAGGCGAAGCGCACTGGTGAGTGCATTGGCTAACAAGGCTCTCTGATAAAAGTTAGCTGCTGCATGAGGTCTAAAATACACAAACAGGGATATGTCACACATCTTAATGGTGATGGATAAAGGTCTAACTAATGAACAAAATCCTATGTTTGTAACTAGTGTGTAAACTCACCCCAGGATTGGTAGAATAAACATGATGGAACAGTAAACAGTAAAGAGACGAGACAGCCACATGGCAGTTTCCAGCTTGTTGGTCAGTAAAAATGGCTGCAGAACAAAATAAGATGTGAACATCCATGATTTATAAATATACACACATTATTTCCATGACTGCGTTTAACATACGAATGCTTTTTTCAAAGATTTAGAACAACATGAGTCACCATGAACAAGTAAAAAAACAGGAGGCACAGATTTCCCAAGGAATTAATGCTAAAGCATATTTAGTAGATACAAAAATGAGGTAATTTTTATTTATTCCTTAATTAGTCAGGCATCAGAGCTAACCTGGTGAGAGGCTCTTTGTGTAAGTTTTGATATGAGCTTTGATTTTTATTTGTAGAGATCTTTTAAGTAGTTCTTTTAGTAAGGTAATATGTGCAAACTGACTGAAAAAAAACTGACTGACTGACTGAAGTGTGAGACAATGAATAAATTACATTATTGAATCAGCTAAAGATTGTAATGTGTGGGACTTCTAACAGCCATCCAAGCTTGATCCTTACTTTGTACAATTCAATTAACCCATAAAAAATTGTGATACTTTACTAAAATAATCTGATATATGGACACATGCTTTGGCTGGAAGATGGATAACCTGAGGTTCACTCACCACAGGCCCAAGCTGGGGGGGCGGGGCTTGTTGGTTTGTATCAGCCATCTCTCAGAGTGTGGGTCCTCTGTCGAAAAAGAAGAATCAATTGAGATGCAGCAAAAGTGACAATGAGTGAAGACAAAGATACCGGATTGTGGTTTTCTCACACATGATTCACATTTTATAAAAGCGTAGGAAGATTTATACAGATTAAAAAAATCATTGAGAATGTCAGGCTACTTAAGTTTTAAACCCCAAATACTCCTGTGTGTGTGTGTGTGTGTGTGTGTGTTTTGCACTATGGTATTACTAAATAATATTACATCAGACATTACCACCATGTGCTCATATCTAATAGTTTCAGATTTATGTTGAAATAAAAAAACAGTACTGTTGAGAACTGACTTATCAGCATGAACACAGACATGATCAGAAGTAGACAAAAAGAAGGTTTGACGAGCCTTCAGTCGCATGTGGCCTACACTAGTTAGGGTAAATCTGCTCACTCTCACTAAGCTTTGCATGGAGAACGACAATCCGTTTCAAGGCAATTAGATTTGTCTGTAAAGTTTTACTTTATAAATCAAAAGATTGAAACACTTATTTCATTCGATCTAATTCTTAAACAGCAGCTGGTAATCTAGAACATTCTGTTACCATCGTTACAAGAGCCCTCTCAGCTAGCTGCCATTAACTACCTAGCATTTAGTTTCCTTCTATAACCATATTACCTTTATTAGGGCTGTTCCTTCTTGCTGTTTAAAGAAATACAAACACGAACTAACTCGATTATATTGGACTTGGTTATAAAACGGTGTCCGTCAGGATCGAATAATTCCGTTGCGTGAATTAACTGGCCACCACTGTAGCTGTAGCGACTGTAGTAAATGATCACCTGACCTTCTGAAGCGGAAGAACCGTGCCACATCTCGCGATGATTCAGGTAGTTGGTCCTTCTTTGCAGAAAACAGCACCGTCTAGTGGGCATAAATATTTTTGATATTTGAAACGTTTCCGGTTTTGGCTATCTTTTTTTTATTATAAATCATCCAGAGATAAAACAACACATTTACAGATCCCTCTCACGATTCTAATGTCCAAACGTTAAAAATTTATAAAATAACTCTCCACATTAAAATTAAAAAGCAATATGTGCATTTAAATGTACATTTAATTTTACCTTACGTTTTTGGTTAAAGAAATAACATAAATTCCACAACACATTTAATATTTCTAAATTAGCTGCGCCAATCAAACTGTGTCCCTGTGGAAAACCCTTTATCCCTTGGCAATTTTATATTTTAAATCCAGGGATATATGTTTTTTGTGTCACGTTGTGGTCTAAAGAAATAATTTCTTGACTTGCATTATCCAGCACCCTTGGATAAATATTACCCTAGTTCTAATCAAACATAAACATACTACTTTTATCGAGTGTTTGTTTTTAACCATCGATGCTGCGGCATTTCGCGTGTTAATCGTTATAACCACTAGAGGGCGCCCTCGACCTGACTATTTTATTACAGCAGGTTGCTCTAAGCAGGAAAATTATTTTAGCTTTAAGTGTACCTTATTTGATCCCAACATGTTTAAAATCTTACATATGGCAGCCTTTGCAGCGCATATATCCGAAGATTATTGGCATGAGTGTCGCCGGATGATGTGTTTGCTGTAGATGCCATTTGAAAATATAGGCAGTGTAAGCACTGTAGAATCTAATTATTTCTTTGCAAAACCTAATTAGGCATTAAAAAAGGTTAACGCCAGCGCCTGAAACGTTTTTGTTTAATAATCCCATTACTGCCGGCTCATCATGTATAAAATGGTGCAGGAGGACACTAAGTTTCCACTTGTTAAAGGGAATCTCTGAGAAATGGTCGCATGTTTTTGACACTATCTGGGATTGGAAATTAGGGGTTGTAATTAAACTGCGGAGACTCAGCTCAGCACTGCCCACGGAGTAAGTACGGCTGCAGCGTCCGGCCTACTTTGCATGCTTTTTCTATGTTTAGTTGATGGTTCTTTGTTTGCTGCAAAACACTAAAATTTAGATATTTATTTATTTCAAAATGTCGTATTAAGTGCTTGGGGAGCACAGAATCACCTCCGTACCGCAGCGCGCGCAGATATGACATTCTGTTCTTCTTTTCTGAAGCGCCATCTCCTCTCGGACTAGTCACTAGAGAGATCCAGGTGAGAACTTAAAGCGACACGATTTTCTGACCGGGTTTTAATAATGCATGAATCAAAAGGGAGGAATGATGGAGGACTAATCACGAAAAAAAGGTTACAGACTGATAAATGATGCGGACTTAAAAATCGACTAAAATTAAGAGGCCAACAAACGAATAGAACTTAAAACATGTTTTTTACGCGTCATTTTCGTAATTTTCTTTTTCTATTTTCCGTTTAGAATGATGAAAAATGCGAATGATTTTATTTAAGTTAATTTCTGTTGTGTGTATTTTTGCCACGTTTTGTTGATTTTTTCTCTCCTTTTCTTGTCTTTAGTTTTTTTTTAATTTACGCGCAGATTACGCACAGGTGTTTGTCACGGATATGGGTTGAATCCTAAAGTTTATGGCGTTATTCTGATAATTCAGTACTACGTTTTCCGTTTCACGATTTTTATTCTTCATTTAATCCGCTAACTAGACATTTTATCACCCGGTGGAAGTCTTTGCCAAGCCTTGTTTTAATAGGCCACAGTGTTCTAAAAGTCACACAAATGTCCACAAATAATCTTTCTAAGATTTTTAGACAAAGTCATCCACCACCTGTTTTTATTTACCAAATTTAAACGCATTCCGATATATTTTCAACAATAAAAAACCCCTCCCACTCCGCCCCACCTTTGATCTGCTTTCAAAGCTCCTTCACCAACTTTTCATGATAGAAAGGCCAAGAGGAACGAGAAAGGAGCGTGAGTGACGCACCGAAGTGAAAAGCGTCTGAATGAAACGCACTTGCGCCGTCCTGGTCTGAGCCGATGCTGGGCCAAAAACAAACAGGGCGTGGAAGCGGATGAAAATCGAGACAAGCGAGGAAGAAGAGCAGAAGAAAGAGTGTGTTTGATGTGGAGGAGAAGAGGGACACGGCAGATTTTCCTCCGACTGGTTCAAGAAACAATGAATCAACTAAACAGATTTCTATTCTTTTACCTTCTCTTCAATGCGGAACCAAAGCGTTGTTTAAAGGATAAATGCTGTGCGCTCTGATCAGTCTGAAATATCAAAATGTTGTTTTTACTCTCAGAATGTAAAATCGTGTTTAAAATTTATAAAACAAAAAAACTCTCAGAAATGTTCCTTTTTCTATTGGAAAAGAAAATAATTTTAAATTAAACTAATGTCAATGGATGTTTTATTTTATTTACATTTGTTCAATTAAATAATTTGCTTCCCGTTTTCTGTAGTTATTTAGTAAAAACACGTGGTTTGTCGTTCTGATGTGTTAGATATAAAACAGCTTGTTTATTAGGCTTCGTTGACCTTCACACCAGTTTAATTTTATTCGAGACTTAAAATATTTTATTCATTGATTTAAATTTCTAAAATTCAAAACGCTAACTTCTGACATTTTCCATTTTTCCACACCAAGCATATTGTTTGATTCCCTCATGTTTAGTCCTGTGATTTTTTTATACTCATGAGAATATCTATAGTCTTCACACAATTTGTGTGTTTGGTCTCACTCACACTGATGTGATTTGGGGACATTTAGAAACACAAAGATAACCCTTATAGCACAATTATATGCCATGTGCGTAAAAATCTCTTTTTCGCCCAACATAGACAAACGGGAAGTTTGTTTTATTTTTAGTAGAAGCTCATGGCTCTGTGATTATTCGGGAAGTATCCAGAGCCCCCCAGCAACGAACCGATCAGGGACCAAACAAAAAAGCTGATTTTTCTTGAACCTTTTGGGGAGAAGCCATGTTTGTTTGTGGTTTGAATGGGGGCCCACAATGGAACTGATGGCATCAGGATTGTCTGGGCGTTTTTCGGGGCTGTTTGACGGAATCTATTATGTCACTGGTCACCTCCCTCCACTCCTTACTCGCTTTGGTTTGAATGGGAGCGAATTAATCAAATGGTTGGAGAGGGACAACTTCCTACAGTGAAGACCTGCGGGACTCAGGCCTACCTGCACACACGCAGGTACTAAACACGCATTTATGTACAGGCAAAGTTAAACTCTACTCAAAAACAGTTAAACATCACAGCAGGCCTGGAAATGACATCAGTCTACAACTCAGATGTTTTATTTATTTATTTAATTGCGGGCTTCTTTTGGCCGTTGCGATCAAATGCATAAATGATATTATTTAATGTTTTAATTGATAAACAAAAATAATCTTTAATTTATTTTGGGTGGAAATTTTAATTAATTCCCTCCTAAATTATTTATTATTTATAATATTATTTTTTTTAAATAAACAAACAAATAAAATAAACCAAAGAATGATCTCAGATAAAATCTTATTATTTAGATAATTTCTGAAAAAAATCTACTTTTAAAACTTGCTTTATGAATCATAACTGTTGTTTGTTTATTTATTTATTTATTTGGGCAGGCTATTTAAAACACCAACGTCGTTTTTTTTTCTTTACAGGAGCTGTGACGTTATTACTTTATCAAGCACAATCAAAGTGTGAATTAATCAAAGCCCTCGCGCGCCGAGCGGAGCACCTATAAGCCCGGGCATTGTTTGGCTGTAATGGATGGCTTTAAATTTTGACGTTATTATTTCCCGTCATTTCTGGAAACAAATTGAACATTTATTGCATATATATTAAAAATTATACAGTCGTCGGGAGAGGCTGCTGTCTCTTTTATTGAGGCGCACCGAGAGGTGAGGTCTCACCGGATCAATTTCCCTGTCTTGTTACTCCCGCAAGAGGATGTTTGGAAAATGCCTGCACCGCTAAATTGATTCAGAAACGAATTCATAACTGGAGGCGCTTAAGCAATTCGGTGGCGCCTTGTTTTCTTTTTCTAATCCCGAATCATTTTCTCCCCTGTTTTGATTGAGCATAGATTTGCACCATCCTGCCCTTTCTTATCTCCGTTTGTGCAAGTTTGCCCATTTTTCATTCTTTGTTTAAAAATGCATTTAATACACTGGGTTTTGGGTGGCTTCACAAACATAGCCATTAAGCAATCACAATGCTTTTATTGTGCACTTGATCTGAAAATAGAGGCTGGTCTGACTGCGGGATCCAGACGAACCTATGGAAAAGGCCTTGTCTTTGTCCGCCTGTACGGAGATGAATGGCCCGTGTCAACCAGATGATTAGTTTGCACTATTAAATTGTCAAAAAGGAAGGATTTTCCCCTAATAATGCCTTTTGGTGAAGAATTATGGAATTCAGAGCTGTTTGCAACTGCTGGGGAACTTGCAGGGCTTCGCAGGGGCGAGGGCGAAGGTCAGACAGAGTTCTCATCGCTGCGTCCAGTGTGGCGCGCAGCAGTCAGAGGGGAGCCGGAGACAAATGCGGGTCTATTTCCTGCACCATGGGAAGATTTATCCCTACATTGTTCCACATGAACGAGATCGATGCAACAGCAGTGACGTTCAAACCTCCTGCGCCGCTGTGTGAGTTTTACAACATGCGTAAAATCCATGCGTAAAAAGTGCGATGATGCCAGTGGAGTCACCTGTGGCAATCATAATTTATCTAGTTTATATTAACTGTAATGGTATCACATTTGCACGAAAAAGAACTTTTAAACAGGCCTATAGTTCTAAAGGAAAATCTTAAAAAGCATAAAAATGCACAGAGTTTCTCAGACCTGTGGCCACACATGAGCCGTCTCTCCTCTTGCCTTATTAGCCTTTTCTCCATCCAGGAAACCCCCTCTATCCCGCCCAACTTCTATTCTAGTGCCAACGTTTTGTGTTAAATGTTAACAACTTGGCCTGATCCATTTAATCGGCAACAACAAATCTGTGTTGACTCTAACACTCGCCTCCATTGTGTCCATTATGCTCCTGCCCTCAGTTGAAGATTTATGTATTTTTGATATTAAATTCCTTCTGTCATCAAGGCTGCTCTCTTGTTGACTTTTCTTGACCTGGTGACCCAGTTCCCCAAACTTTCCCATATTTAACGCGAACCCCCCCCCCCCCCCACACACACACACACACACACAGCTCTGCTGCAGCTCAATGCTCTGCAGCTCCTTCTGTTTGCATGTGCTGTTTGCACTGTTCTTGAACTTCAGTGCGCTGCCCTGTCCTCGTCCTGTACGCTGAACCCTGAGGAGCAAAGCTTCCTTCAACATAACAGCGTATTGTCCACTAACCCTTGAAGTCATTTGAAGAAAACCAGAACTACTGGCCAATCCGGGTTCAGTGTCTGATCTCTATAAACAACAATTTGCCCTGCACACTTCACTTATGTTTTGTAAACTGAATTCATCCTCAGAGTGACAGATGCCCACACACCTTCGCCACATATGACGTCCATGTCGTCTATACAAGCCTCCCTCTGGCTGCCCAGCTTGCTAATTAGTTAAACAAACATTAATACTAATGATCCCACTGGCCTGGGGAGCTCTGGGGGTTTTGTTCGCCTACTTTGTCTCAGCTTCTCCTGTTGGAAACTTGGCCCCCGCTGACCCGAGTTATCACAGGGCTGCAGAGGCGCTTGGACCGCCCTGGCCGGAGTCCATCCCCCCAGAGGCCAAAGGGCAACGTCCAAGGCCCGGGAATGCCACCACCAGCTGCTTGGGGTGACACCATTTACAAAAGGGGCTGGTGAGCAATCCTTCTATGGGCTGTCAGAGCTGAACTGACATTTAGTTACCCATCGGACCAAAAACTGGAGGTTTGTTTTGAGCAACAAGATTTTTTTTTTGCCCTTTAAAGAAAACTCCACATTCTAACCAGAAACATTTCATATTTTGCATGAGCTTTTGATCATAAGACAGTCTAATACTTTCCATTTTAGTCTTTTTACTGATCTTCTATTTAGATTTTGTTGGATTTTCTTATTGACAAGGGGCCCTTTTGCAAAACAAGTTCATAAATGCCAGCAAATGTCACATTATCTTTTAAAACTGGCAAATAGTGCACCTTGAAGCTTGAAATTATATAAATAAAATGGTCAATAAGATATTTATTTAGATTTTTCCTTTTAATTAATAACCACAGGAAATATTGTAATTAAATAAGAACATAAATACAAATAAAAGACCTATCTGTAGGCCTACATATTTTGTTTCTTAAGAGGACATATTCAAAACTCCCCTTTGTATCTTTTCGTTTTGCCTTGTGGGTCTCTACTGCCTTTAGAAGCACTCCAAATGTGAAAAACTCATCCACCAAGTTTCTGTGTTTGGTTTTAGGAATACAGTGCTCAGCATAAATGAGTACACCCTCTTTAAAAAGTACACATTTAATCAGTATCAATGAACCAAAGAACAATTTCCAGAATTTTCACAAGGCTGGGTTTTACTGAACACTTGTATAACTCCATAACATGAAGTTAAGGTCAATTATATAACTTGGATCACAAAATCTTCAGTTTTACTAAAATTGGAATTGAAATTAAATACAACCCGCAAGAAAAACGACTACATCTCGTATTTTGTATGACCACTGTGATTTTGAAGGACAGCACCAAGTCTTCTAGACATGGAATGAACAAGTTGGCGACATATTGCAACATCTGTCTTTTCCCATTCTTCAAGAATAACCTCTTTTAGAGCCTGGATGCTGGATGGAGAGTGATGCTCTACTTGCTGCTTCAGAATTCCTCACAGGTGTTCTAGTGGGTTCAGATCAGGAGACACACTTGGTCATTCAGTCACCTTCACCCCGTTCTTCAGAAATGCAAAAGTAGCTCTAGATCATTGCTGTGTTGGAAAAGTGCACGATGACCAAGTACACGGAGTGATGGCAGCATCTTCGCCTTCAGTACAGAGCAGGACATTGTTGAGTTCATGATATCATCAATGAAATGCAGCTCCCCAACACCAGCTGCACTCATGCAGCCCCACATAAGGACACTGCCACCACCATGCTTTACTGTAGGCACCATACATTTCTCTTGGAAATCTTCACCTGTACGACGGCATATAGTTTTGAAACCATTAGTTCCAAAAACGGTGATCTTTGTCTCATCACTCCAGAGTCTAGAGTCCCAGTGGTCTTCATCTCTTTCAAGCATGGGCCCTAGCAAATCCTAGAAGTGCGTTTTTGTGCATGGGCTTTAAGAGAGGCTTCCTTCATTGACGATACCCATGTATGCCATTGCTCTGCAGTGTGCGCCATATGTTGTCATGGGAAACGGTCTCTCCGGTTTGGCTTTCAGTGAACTTGCATGGTGGTTTTTCAACCCTTCTCATCAAAAGATGCTCCTGTTGACATGTTAACTTCTGTGGATGGCCTGGACGTCTGTAAGATGGTTGCACAACAATTCTTGATCACTTTTGCTACAGTATTCTGACTGAGATGCAAAGCTTTGCTTTTCTTCTGGTAGTCCTCACCTTTTTTTGTGAAAAAAAAAATTCCTTTCCCAGCTTTTGTGACATTTCTCTTCCATGTGGAGCCATTGCTGATAGCATGAAATGGGAAGGGCTGCTGTCTGCTGGACACCTCTTAAATAAATCATTAGACTCACCTGATTGAACACTTGTTAATTTGGGTTGTGTAGTCTTAAGTGTGGCTTTTCTCCTAAGACTATAATCTGGGTGTACTCATTTTTGCAACATGGACGTGAATGGATTTGTTAGAAAAATCACCTTTTTGTGTGAAAATTAACAAATCTTGTTCGTAATCAATGGCCCACATTTGTGAGTTTTTTGTAATTGGGTATTGCATAGACAATGTTCATTCTGAAAAGACACTAAAGTTTCTGACAAATGTAGTGTAGTCACAAATTGAGAACGCACATAATCACCTAATCACCTCTAATGTGGAAGAGAGAGCGGCTGCTGAAGGAGCAGCGGCTCTACTCCAAGCCCCTCCCAGGTATGAGAGGGACTCAGCTAAGAGCAGTCTTTAGACGTGTGTTTTGCCTAAACGGGGGATGGGTGGGCGTGGTCAGTTCCAGCTTGTTTTGTTAAACAGCCCTGAAACGGCTCATTCTGGAAGGTACTGAAAATGACAATAATAAAACTGCTGAAATAACTTTTTGTGAGAGGGATTTATTTCAGAGAAATTCATAAACCAGTTTGGAATCAAACCTAAAACTATTCTAACTTCAGAAAAAAATCATAATCTGTCCCAGTTATGTTTTACACAAAAACGACTTGATACATTGCTTTCCCAAAGGATAATACATATTGAGATTTAACAGTATTATTTTAGAATTTGTTACCTTAGTTTAACACATATCGCCTTTGCAGTAATTTTTAATTCTAAATAATTAAAACAGAAAGTTGAATGCTATTCGTTCATTATTTGACTCCCAAAGCCAACCTGTTCCATAGCCTAATGTTATACTTGTGCCTGCTGGTTATTCCCTGAGATTTTAAACTCCACGTTGACGCAGTCAGAAGGCGCTGATTATTGGACCCTGCTGCGTTTGTTTGCGTTTCTTTCCAAACTCAAACGTTTTTCTTCCCCTGCAGCGCGCCGTGCGGTTTACACTGAACCCATTACACGTTGTCATCCCAGCCTCTCACGGTGTTATTCGGACAATGTTTGGCCATTTACCCGGCTTGTGTCTGTGCGCTCCAAGGAGGTCTCGACAGAAATTGATACTAATTGCGGGGACTGTACACTGCTGGCTGGTGGAGCGCCTGCGGGCGCTTGGAGGACCTGCTTGTCACCGCCTAATTGACAAGGGCTTGTCTGTCCTGGGAGCAGCTGGCCCTAAGCACTGGCGCACAATCGCAATCTTGACACGGCCTCTACTCGCCTGAAGGAGTTTTGAGGGGGAAACGCCGTTAAAGGGAGATATATTGAATCTCCCTTTGGGTGACGCAGTATTAAGTAGGCAATATAGGCTTATTTCCAAGGGGTGCTAAAGGGAGCCGCACTCCCGGTATTAATAACAGAAGGTGGCAATTAGGCCAGACAGGTGACATTTCATGTGACATTATGAATCACCGCAAACGAGACAGGAGCGAGTAAATAACCGCGATGGGAAATCGGTTTTAAGGGAAACTCATTTTACTTTACGCTGCCACATGCACACTCGGACAACTTCTGTGTGTGTGTGTGTGTGTGTGTGTGTGCGTGTGTGTGTGCGTGCGTGCGTGCGTGCGTGCGGGGGTCACCAGCCATTCAAGCCGCTCACACAAATAACACCAACTCTCACAGTAAAATAGTTCATTCATTATTCCGGTCTGCTTCGATAACAACACGTGAATGCATCAAGAGGAGAAAAAACCAAGAAAGTATTGTTGTCGTCTGCAAGTGAAAAAGGGCTTTCTTGACTTTCCCACTGCCTGTAAAGAAACGCTGCTTTTCTGGCTCTTTTGAATTGAAAATCGTGATTTTTTTTCTTCCCCTGGTGTTCTCCGGACGCGCTCTTTTCTTTCATGCGGAACAATGACAACACTGGAGCACCCCGCCGGTGCGCCACAGTTGGGGATCTCGTGGATTGTTTTGGACATCTTTGGATTTCATCAATCAAAATGACTGCAGTTTTCCATAAAAATGCTGAATTTGGTCCCGAAGCCGAGCGGGCAAAGGTAGAAAATACGGAGCTGTCCTTCTCAATGATAAATGGCCATCCTTTGAACATACAGAGAAATACGTGCCACGGTTGTGAGAATCAAGACAAGATGTAAAGAGAGGACACTGTTGTCCTATATGCCAGAAATGCAAAAGGCTGTAAAAGCTTCAACTCCAATACATATAGCAAAACACCCGGAAATAAACCATGTATGACCATAAGGGACGAATTACGGCTTTTTGGGAACCAAATCATATATATATATATCCTCAGCTGTTTCATTTAAAACTCATTTGACAGACAGAGTTCAGTTACAGTTTATTGTGCCACATCACCTGGTAATCCTGGCCATATGGGCAATAAACCAGATTATAGAATCCATAAACATACAATTGTTTATGAAGGCAGGAGAATCCCGCATCCCTGCTCCTCTTCCCAACACGTAAACCCCCCCCCCCCCCCCCCCCCCATCAACATGTAAATCCCAACTGCCACCCACTAAAACCCAATTATCCAGCATCTCACAGCATTCAAAGTCGCTAGGTAGAACGTTTCATTTATCTAAAAAGCAATAATGATTTGATGTCCATGGAGTTGTTTTCTCCAAATGGCTTTAATGCAGCAGCTTATTATCCAATATTGACATTTTGTCCCACCTCAGGTCAGCAGGTCAACAGTTGGAGATTAATGACACCAGGAGGAGGACAAAACAAGGGAACATATAATAGTAAATAAATAAATAAATAAATAAATAAATAAACGACAAATATATTGATAATAATTAGCATTAGACAGATTTTTAAAGAATACATAAATAACGTTTTTATTTTAAAAAGGACCAAGTTATAATAATTTGGTGTTCGACACAGAACAATATTTTTTAAGTTCTTTGCAGTAAGTTTCTCTCACATAAAGCAATGTCATTTTTTCAAATTGTCATTTTTTCTTTACAGTTTCAGTATTTTAAAGAATGAGGCATTTCAGGGCTCTGTCACTTTAAGAAAATATGCTGGAGCTGGCCACGTCCACCCCCCCCCCCCCCACACACACACACACACTCAGGCTGCTAAATGCTGAGAAGCTCCTTATGCAGGAGGGGCTCGGAGGAGAGATGATGCTCTCACAGCTCACTCTTTCACATGAAGTGGTTCTACTCTAATTTCCCCGACTGCGACATCACAAACAGGGACTTTTTGAAACGGCTTGTTTCAGACACATGAAAGTCTAAACTGTAACATTCCATTTCCCCAGCTTCTGTTGAGTGTCTCGTTGGTGTCTTGTTTCCCACCTGCTTCTCCTTTGCCTGATCACCAGTGTCCTCATGTTTGAACCCTGTTGTTCCTATGTTGTTTGTCAGTTCGTCTGTATTCCTGCATTACTCTGTGCAGTTGAGCTTTTGCTCACCCCTGTTCTTCTGTTCCCTGTTCTTCTGAGCACACCTCCTCGGCAGCCTGCAGTTTCTCACCAACATTTGGATCATCAACTTAAATCATGACAACACCTGCAGGAAAATGGATGGATAGTATTCCTCCTTGTTTGAAGATTTTATAGGTAGTAGACACTCACATGGCAGCACAAAAGGATGCAAAAGGTGACTTAGCATACGTCCCCTTTAAAATATTGAATTTTTTGTTTTTAATTCATACAACATAATTATTACAATCCTTATTATTACAACACTTCTCTATAACCCTCATTTAAAAAGATCCAAGAGAGCTGACTGGCTTGTCGGGCTTGAAGAATTGTTTAATTTTAGGGCCCTGGCGTTTCCTGAGGTGAGGTCTGCATTGGCTGCTAATAGAGCTCTAATTGATGGGCTGAGTCCCGTTTCTGTGCTCTCTCTCTCCTTTTATTGCGCCCTGGCGTCTGCTGTAAAATAGGTTTGTAATCAGATTCCCCTTATTCCTCCTGGAGGAGGATGAGAGCTCAGGGCTGCAGAGAGACAGAGATGGGGGCCAAAAACAAAGCTGTAAAAAAACAAAGAAGTGAGGAGGAAAAAATCATTATTAAAAAAGTTAAGTCTTGAGTAGAAATGCAACATACTGTTGAAGCTTTGATGAAAAAGAGGACAGCCTGCAACAAAAACAGTATAAATGTGCTCCCTTTTTTTCTGGGTGACTTTTCTTTAAATAGACCCACTTTTATGTTCAGCTTATGCAGCTCCAGCACTCATTAACCACTGATTTTATCGGGGTTGAATTTCTTTAAAGATTTATTGGTTTGCAGTATTTTTACACTGCAGCTTCTTAAGTTCAAACTCTACAAGATTAATATAGATCAGTCATAAAAGGCCTCGGTAATACAGCCTAAAGCTGCCTACTACCATTTCAATTCTAACACTTGTCGTAAATACACAGATACAGGCTTCATGAACACCCTAAAAATCTCATATCTAGTGAAAAAATCAAACTGACTGTTAGATTAAAATGTAATTTTTAGCTTTTTTTCCCCTCTAGTCAAATTTTGCTTGCAAACATGTTTTAAAAGATTAATTTTTTTCTGCTCATGCAAAGTTTCCTCACATCTTCCCTCCAGTCTTTTCTTCACACACTGGTTTTCTACACCAGTCTCTGTGTAAATGTGCAACAAATTGAGTTTATATGTGCTTTTGTGACTCAGAGTTGCAGCTCAATCTAATCAAATACCACACAGACCAAATCGCCAATGTTGTCATGCGCCCGAGTTACAGAGGATGTCAGTCAGATCATGGCAGCAGCAGACACAAACTGATCCTCCTCCCCCTTCTCTGACTCTGTTTTTCTCCCCGTCTCCTATAGAGCTTCCTGGAAGGCTGTGATTGGCTGCCTGTCTGGGTAGTGATAGCAGCCCTGGAGCCGGGGATGATTGATGACGGCGGGGGCAAGGCCGAGCGCTGGCAGCATAAAGCCCCATAGACGCTTCAATAAAGAGCCTGGCTAGTGGAGAGCCTGGGCCCCTCCGCCTCCGAGGACCCGCAGCAAGAGGAGTGCATGGAGAGAGGCAGGAGGAAGAGAGGGAGAAGGAGAGGTGCTCTGTTGTTGGATAATCTGTTTAGCTGTCGAGCCAGCAGCCGTCTGAGGCTGGATAAGTGCAGCGACGGATGTGTGTGGGGTGAAAATAGCAGGGGTTGGCTGGTGGAGAGCTGGAGGGAAGAAACAGGCAGAGACAGAGGAGGAGAGATGGATCATCCAGACTCGGGATGCATAATGGAGAAATAAATGGGAAGCGGATGAAGCCAGCTAAAGATGAGAACCATGGCTAGAGGTTTAAATATGCCAAAGACCAGAAAGTTTGACCCAAAACAATGAGTTTGAACCTTCATGCCGCTACTCTGGTGGCCGTCACTCAGCCAGCCGATGCACAACTGTGGTGACCTTTGGTTCTGTGTGTCAATGAGACCCAGCAAGTTTGATTCCTTCATTGCTGCATCCACTGCTGTGCCCCCAGACCACATGCAGCCCTGTTGTATACCCCAGCGCACAGCAGCTCTGAAAACCACAATTAGGCACCAATCTGCCCCTACGAAGCCAGCTTTGAGTGAGTCCAGCATGGCTACATGACGTCCTGCAGACCGTTCTGGCTAGAGTTGGCAGGATGAAGGTTGGAGTGATGGGGATGATGACTGTCTTCACTCTGCAGGGTCCAGAGAGGTCAGAAATGGGAGGAAATGGTTCTTGTTCTTCACATCCAGATTGTGAGATGAAAGGAAATGTTCTTGTTTCGCAGTTTAATGTCATCCTTTTATGATTAAGAAGTTTATCATTTAAGAGTAAGGTATAAGGGAAAGCTATGGGGAGTTTCATTAGAGGATGAGAGTTTAGAAAAACCTGGCAAATCCTGGCAACAGAGCCCTGATCATCTTGTAACAGATAACAAAACAAAGTTGTAAAATTATGGATAGACTCAGAAAAAGACCAGTGGTTTAAACCTAGAGAAGGGTCTGCTGAGAATCTGAAATGAAGAATTTGTCATCAACTTGTGATAAAAACAAAACTGGTGGCTGTGCCAAATGTAAAAGATGAATTATTCAACTTGATTTTTGAAGAGATGGCTGAACTTTTGGTAATTCCAGATGTTTCTATTAGAAATAATGCAGCAACTGGAGTCTCATTCAACACTTTCCTTGATGTTATGGAGGAAAACTGGAGAATCATGTTGTATCATTTGTAAAATGTTCAGTCTGCTCAACCAGAGGGATTTCTGATCTTTATAGTCACATTTATCTGTAGCTGGTCTGTTAGGAGATCACAGCTCCTCTATCTGCAGACACTGTTTTGCAAAAGTAGTTTTGTAGAATTGTTAAGTTTATTTGTAAGTTCCAATTTTAATCAAGTTTTACTAGTTTGAAAAAACATATTTGTTTATAAGATTCTTTGTTTTTAGAGATGTTTAAGAAAAAAAACTTTCAAGCACAATTTATGTTGACTAATGGGTCACAAAACCAAACAATAAACTCCACCTTCCATCATATTTCCTCTTTTATTTGAATCTGCATTCAGCCACTTCTGTGAGCTAGAGGAGGTGAACTGTCAATAACTATAATGACACAACATTTTAGCATACCTCTCTTCAAAATAAAGCATGTCTAGTAAAACAAACCAGATACATTCTTTTCTTTTCTTTTCTTTTCTTTTCTTTTCTTTTCTTTCTCTCTTGCAGCCTCTGAATCCTTCTGGTTGTTGTGATTTTGCAATTTCTTTTCTGTTGTACCCACTCAATACTGCATTTGCAGATTTCTCATTTGTGTTTTCCATTCCCTGTAAATACTCTAACTGTTTAAATTCACAGTCATTTTCTATTTGTATTTTCTAAAATCTGTATATATACTTCACATTTTAGAAAATTTACTGTTTGAGTATTTTGAACCTTTTAAGTATTTCTGTCACATTTTCTAGTTGTTTTCTCTTTATTATTACTTTTACGCTTCTTTTTTCCTCTTACAATAAATGTGATTGCTGCTGCTGTGACACCAGAATCTCCCCACTGAGAGACAATAAAGGGATTTTCTATTTCTCTTTAGGCATCGCTATAATTTCAAAGCATAGTCTAGAAACACTGCCACCTTATTCTATTGATAATACAAAACTTGTTGTTTATTTTAGATGAGATTCTTAAAACACCTTCTCAGATTTCCCAATCCCACCTGCATATTCTTTTTAACAATTTTCTGACATTTTGATGAATTAGTTTTTCGAATTCAAATAAAAAAACTTTATTAATCCCAGAGGGAAATTCAATTGTTTCAGTACACACAACTCCAAGATCAGACATACATACATAGACACATGACAAGAATTGGTGACTGTGGTCATTCGCAACACGAGTCACGCTATCATTATAGATCAAGAGGGTTTATATGAGGACAGAGTCAGGGGGAGGGGAAGAAAAGGCACTTCAGAGTTACCCCCGACAGAGAGGATAGCTTTGCTATGCAAAAAAACACCTCAGACAGATATGCACACATACTTCAAATGATACACAACATAAGTGTCCACTAGGTGGGCAGGTAGGGTTGGGACTCTCCTCACTTCAGATCGTGCAGCCGCAAGAGCAGTGCTCATCACCTCCATTTGGACGGGGTGGGGGGGTGGGGGGGGGGGGGGGGGAGATAATGGGTTAGAGAGCACATTGAATCCTAGATAAGGTTCCACGGCCTTCACCGGTCACAGTCCCGCCCAGGCTGGGATAGGGAGAAAGAGTTTCCATAGCGACGGCAGCATTCCACATTTCTTCTGAGGGGAGTTTTCACTTCAGCCTCACAGGCTTCAAGGGCACCAGATTCAGATAACAAGAATTGTTTTGGGTACAGGCAGAGATAATTTCCTCTCTGCCTTAGAGTTCTGTCGGTTTTCAACCCCCTCAAGGTCCGAGTAATGGCATTATCAAACTATTCCAATCCGTGCTGATCGGTCAACTCTCTCCTTGAAGGAATCCACCTTCTGTGCCAGAGCCTGAATCTCAGCCAAAGTTCCAAGCTTACGACTCATCTCGACAATTATCTGAGTCTGTAAGTTTACAGCACGATGCATTCCATTCCTGACCTCCGGGATTGAGCCAATATTCCTCAAAAGCTCATTAATTTTCCGGTACGCCAGGTAAACGCTCAGACCAAACAGCAGGAATCCCGACTCCAAAACAACAAATATCCAAACATCTCCAGAATCCTCTACAGACAGTTGAAACAGGCAGATCAAGTTCCACTGTTTACAGGAGTCCATGATATACCCAGCTGGCTCTGTCCCAGAAGGGGATCCAGGAGCCCCTTCTCCCGTTCTCATCATTGAAAAGATTTTGTCAATCGCGTTGAGAAACCAACTGACCATGTTTAATAATTTCCAGTTTCCAGAAAAAATGCAGAGAAGCACAGTGCACAGGCAGTCAGGACAGAGAGCCTTGGGAGGAGCAGGGAGGGAGAGGAGAAAAAAGCATCTGTGCTCTCCAAGAGATTTGTATAAACAAATAAATAAAAACTCATGCAAAGCAATTGTTGGAGTTGGTTTTTGCAAAGAGACTAAAACTCAACCCTCAGCTCCATCAGCTCTGATGTTGGACCAATCCTTTTACCACTCACGTTCACATCTTTGGTTAAAAAGATCTTCTTGTTGTCAAACTGCATCAGTGCTGCGCCACTAAACTCTGGTCAGCTGTGAAATCAAGGCTTAATGTTGGCTAGAGGTTCAGGATTGAAATGTCCTTTACCCTCGGAAGTTTTCAACTTTTGCAGTCATACATTCTATTTTTTAAGTTAATTTTCAAACTTAACACTAAGGGTGTTTCTCAATACCAAGGAACCTTGCCTTAATGTCTTGGCCCCACCCTAGTTGCCTAAGAGATACGTCATCAGGAGCTGCCAAAACGTGTTCCAATCAGGGGTGGCGTTAGGCCCGGCTACTTGGGCTGAAGTCCCGGATGTTTTATGAAATGCCCCGGATCTAAAACATGGAAGTAACATGCAGTACCAAAGTCCAACAGAGAGGGAGCAGCTGGCAGTAGTTTGTATAAAGCCTGCCTGAGGCTCCACCACTGAAGAAGAAGCCCTTCAGCAGTCCTTCTACAGTCTCTGCCTGAAACGCATGTGTGAAGATGGACATAAGGACGTTTTTTAGACCAAAAGTACAACGACAGAACCCCAGCTTTGATGAGACTGGTGTTGACTCAGGTTTGTGAGTCTTATTTGAAAATATTTGTTGTGCTGCTGGTTTGCCTAAAGCTAGCTTACTATCAGGTAAAGTTGCTGGAGAAAGAAAGGGAATATTTACTATCATCTCACACTAAACACTAACAGGAACAATACTCTGCCCTGAATATGCTTCATATGTAGCTTCAGATAAAAAATTATGTGGTACAAAACAAATATATATGATGTTGACTAGTGCGTGCCACTTGTGTGTGAGCGTGTGTGTGTTAAGCCCCAGATCTTCTTCAGTCCTAAATCCGCCCCTGGTTCCAATGTTCATGTTGTACCGAGGCGTGTGCTCTCCATTTGTTAGCTGTTTAGCTGTGCAAGGATACACGGGAGGTGTCTTGTAGCCTAGCCTTGGTCAAAAATTTCCCAGATTACACTGCCGTATTTTCAAAAGGATGGCAGATCAGAAGCCGGTAGCTACTTCAGGGGCAATTTTCAAGTTTAAATGTAAGTCAACTAATTTAAAATGGTTTTTTTTTAGATCCTAAGAAGTTATCTATGGTTGGTTAGTTGCTGGCTAGCGGGTAGTAACTCAGTTATACATTTAATTTAATAAACATACACACAATTTAAAAAGTAAAAGTCTCATTATATATTTATATTGAAACTAATACGTATAAAATATAACGTTATCTCCCGTGTCACGTGACGTTAAGTGACCGCCGTGGAAGCCACGGTCACGTGATGCAAGTCTGTTCCATTTAACCATTTTCTTTGACCAAGGAAGGACAGTGTCCTCGTAAGCAAGGTGCCTGGCTTCGCAAGACATCACCCTGCAAGGCCAGGTGCCTTTACATTGAGAAACACCCTAAATCTGCCCTTCTGATGGAATAAAAATCTTTAGAACCGCCCCAAAAAGTGACAGATCATTTTCTGCTGTGGCCCCCAGACTCTGGAACTCTCTTCCCCAGAGCCTGAGATCAGTGGGCTCAGTGGTCTCCTTTAAAAAGCAGCTGAAAAGTCACCTGTTCAGGCTGGCTTTGGTGTGACCTTCATCACCCTCTCCATATTCTGCTCTTTCTACTCATTCCACCTTTCCCTGCGTTCCACTGATTTCCCTCTTTCCTATTCACTTTTTCTCTCCCTGTCCTTAAATAATATTTTAATCACAATTATTTCTCAATTAAAGCATATTTTAATCATTTTTTGAAATACTTTTTATACTTTAATAGTTTTTTGTTTGTTTATTGAAACACCTCGTGATTTTTATCTTGAGAGGCGATATATAAACAATAGTTTTCTTTCTTTCTTTCTTTCTTTCTTTCTTTCTTTCTTTCTTTCTTTCTTTCTTTCTTTCTTTCTTTCTTTCTTTCTTTCTTTCTTTCTTTCTTTCTTTGCCTTCAGTAAGATCCTGAAGTCTCCTAAAAATCCATAATTTTGTTGCTAAAGTTTTATTTAGTACCAGATTCTTACAGGACACCTCTCTGACACAAATTCAGCTTCACTGACTTCTTAGGTACCATAACTACCGTAAGTCCTACGTTCAATGTGACGTCATCGGCAGGCACAGGACCGTGAGCCTATCTGGCACCCCAAGCAAATTTTGTTACCTACACCGGCGTTACTTTTTTCAGGCAACGCTCCCTTTTAGTTCTACTTAAGCTACGCTGATAACACGAGCCATCTTCGTGTACATCTGTGAGGCTCTTACCCCTGTCAGCACTGTTGAGAAAGACAGATTTTGCTTCATGATGCACATTCTTGAACCCAGATATATCATACCAAGCCACAGACATTTCACTGACAAAATGATTCCTGACATGTACGAATAGACCAGGGCTAAAGGAGATCATTGGTTGCCGTCTGCGGAAAGAAACAATTTTTAATGGGTTCTTGACTGCAAAAATATCTGATTGCACCTTATTATTTTACACACAACCACAACGTTGTTTTCATAGAAAGTAATGCATTTAAAAAAAATCTATGTTGCACTAAAATTGTGTCATCGTAAGGCACTTATTTTTATACATGGACATTGCTAACTGTAAGGCAATTTAATTAGTTTTAACATTGATTCTGCACTGAGTTTGACTGTTAGACATTTAAATGCAGTTTATTTTTACTGCCTGTATTTTAATGATTTCAGGACAAAATGAACTTAAAATGTTATAGATTTGCTTTTATTTTAAATTATATGCAATAGATCAGGGTGGGCCATTTATATGGAAACACCTTAATAACATGGGAATGGTTGGTGATATTAAAGTCCTGTTTGTGGCACATTAGTATATGTGAGGGGGCAAACTTTTCAACATGGGCGGTGACCATGGTGGCCATTTTGAAGTCGGCCATCTTGGATCCAACTTTTGTTTTTTTCAATAGGAAGAGGGTCATGTGACACATCAAACTCATTGGTAATTTCACAAGAAAAAAAAGGTGTGCTTGGTTTTAACTTAACTTTATTAATGAGTTATTTACAAGTTTCTGCTCACTTGTGTTCAATGTGCTGCTCATTGCATTGGATTGTCAATGCAACTCTTTTCTCCCACTCTTCACACAATGATAGCAACATCGCAGGAGAAATGCCAGCTCAGGCTTCCAGTATCCGTAGTTTCAGATGCTGCACATCTCGTATATTCACACCATAGACAATGTATGTATGCATATATCTATATCTATCTATCTATCTATCTATCTATCTATCTATCTATCTATCTATCTATCTATCTATCTATCTATCTATCTATCTATCTATCTATCTATCTATCTATCTATCTATCTATCTATCTATCTATCTATCTATCTATCTATCTATCTATCTATCTATCTATCTATCTATCTATCTATCTATCTATCTATCTATCTATCTATCTATACATACATACATACATACATACATACATACATACATACATACATACATACATACATACATACATACATACATACATACATACATACATACATACATACATACATACATACATATAATATTATTGCATTGTGACACATGAAGCTGAGAATTGCATCGTATCATGAGGTACCCTGAGACTCCCAGCCCAACCTACAAACCATAAAGTCTTCCTTCTCAGGAATCCATGACCTGCCTTAAGTCTGTTTTTAGTTCACCCATACGCTTGTAGGGTCTGATGTAGGAGGCTTTATACATTTTTGCACCCACAGAGTGAAAATTCTTTGTGATATTTCAGTTATTTGTTAGAATATTTAAAAAGCAGCCTGGCAGGATTTGTCTGTGAAATGGATGCCAGCACAGTCACATTAGAGCTACAGTCACAGGTATTAATCACAAATGCTAAACCTCTGAAGAAGAGAAAGCTCAAGATGTGGTGAAGATCTTATTGAAAAAAAATCACACTTTGACCAAAAACAGAGAACAACACTTTGAACACACACAGTGTAGAGTGGTTGTAGGAACAACTCAATATTCAGTTGATCAGATACAATAAAGCTGTGTGATACTTACTCTAATCCCTCTTATCAAGATTTATAATCGTTTTATGATCCAAATCAATGACTCAAACTATTTACTACTTAATCTGAATCTGACTAACCAGCAGCAATTACATTTTATTACTTTACAGTCAATTAAATCTGTAAAATCAGTGCGAGCAGCCTAACAGCAACAGGTTAATCAAAGCACAACAGTCAAACGTGTCTTTATTGATTTGTGATTAGTGTGGGTGTTCATTCGTGGGGTACCCATAACTTGATCACACCTCAGATTTTAATTGCCTAATTGGAGAGATTATTTAGCAATGGGGAAACCACGACACCTGTTCTATTCATCTGGAAGCTCCAGAACTGTTTTATGTTGACACACATGCAGTAACTTACCAAAGTGTACAAATACTTTATTTTAAAATAAACTTTTTCTGATTTATTATCTTTATCTGCTCAATGATTCTATGTAATGTATTTGTTGGAAATAAGAACTTTATTGCCAAAGACTGAATATGTTGCTAAACACATTGACCAAAATAGGTGAATAAAAAAGAAAACTTTGTTTAAAAAGGGTTGCATCTTCTTTTATATATGATACATTTTCTGGCACAGACCTGAACTTTAAATAAAAACAATTGATCTGTTTTTAATAGAATTAAACTCAAACTATTTCAGATTCGTACTGTAGCCTAAGTCGCATCCTCTAATCAGGTTTTTACAATAAACAATCACACATGCTTGCCCAAGTTTTAAGAGTTCAAATATAGTTTGATGTTAAACTCAGGGATTATTAATTTAAGGCCCTCAGCTTTCTGGTTTCTGGGCTGCACAGTGGCATGGTGGTTAGCATGGTTGCCATTCAGTTGCTTCCTCTCACAGTCCAAAAACATGACTGTCAGGTTAATTGGTCTCTAGGTGTGTGTATGTTAGTTTGTTCTGTGCCTCTGTGTTGCCCTGTGATGGGCTATCAACCTGTCCAGGGTGTACCTTGTCTGCATGCCCGGAGAATGCTGGAGATAGGCACCAGCCCCCACGACCTTGCGTGGGTAAACAGGTATTGATGATGGATCAGAATCAGAAGGGTTTTATTGCAATTTGTGCAAGAATCACAACATTAGGAAATTTCTGCAGTACTTGGATGAATGGATGAAGTTTTCTGGTTTCATCGGCAGCCAAGCAGTCCTAAACCATGATCCTACCACCTCCATAGCTGTCACATGTGTTCTTACTGCCTAATGCCTCAATTGTATTTTATCCAAAAGGTATAATCTTTTTTCTATGATGTGATTAGCTTAACATTACTTGACTTGACTTAGGCAAAAGCACTTAGCTTATAAAGCTAAGTGCTTTGTTCTGTGACATCAATCTACTCTTAAGTGGAAGTTTAAAGTAACAATGTGTAGTTTTTACCATTTTTATCTGGACATATCCATCGGAATGTTGTTGAAAATTAATTGAATGATGCCCAGTTGTTGAAAAATATTGGCGGCTTCATAACATATAATCAAAAAAAAATTGGGTCTGAAATACATGGGTATAAGTTTCTGGGTGACACCATGAGCCCTTTAGGTGGTTTCTCAGTCTGAGGTGGATTGCTGGAACAAATTAACTTTTGATCCTCATTCTTATTTTCCAAGCTTCACCTGTATCTGTATCAGTTTGGTCTCAACCAAACAAGATGTTAACAATCTTTTAATCAACTTGTCAAAATCACAGATATGTGGAATATGTTCATGTTAGCTTAGAGAATAAAATCTTTAACTTCTTTAATCAGATTAAAAAAACAAGTATTTTTAAATATTATTTGGCAAGTTAGAAGGACTGTTATAACTTTCCATGTTTTTAGATAATTACCACACGTTGGTGATTTTTTATTTTTATTTTATTTTTTATTTTTATTTTATTCCCTGTGACCTGTCTGGTTGTAAAACAAACAGAATTGATGTCTGAATGCTGGTGACAAGCCTTACAGATTTACTCTCAGGTGGAGCATCAAAGTTTCTGCCTGATCCTTAAAACTTTATTGTTACAGTTTTTTGAATGCTTTGTAATTCTGACCAGACACGGAGACAGAGGTGAAAGAGAAAGGAAAAGACAAAATGAGGGGTTGTTCCACAAAAATAAACAATCAATGATGAACAAGAGTCTGCTTAGACCTGCAGAAAGAGAAAAACAAACAAACAAAAAAAGGGACACACAACAATACAACAGGAGCAAACTATCACTGCGTCAACCTGATGAGGAAATATAAAATCAACATTGTTTTACTGAACAATCACACGATAATAAATCACATTTAGTGCCAACCACAGCCTTAAGACCTGTGTTGAACGTGCCCAAGTCTATGAGAGCACCATGTGAGCAACTGTGTGTGTACATGTGCTTGTATATGTAAGGTTTCTCTATAGAAGTGTCCAATAAAGAGTGTGAGGGGCCACAGATCTAACCCCCAAAGATGCATAGAAGATGGAGGGAGCTCCAAGTCCCAGAGATCCAGGTTCATGTTTGGGGAATTTTCACTATTTAGCATACATGTAGAAATTGGTTCTTTGCTTTAAATATCTCATAAAAAAGAAACAATTGCTCCAGGTCCAAGTTTTTCTGTAATCAAAACTGTCATTTTGTCCAATTTAATAAAAATCTCAGTTTTGCTCTGAAAGAACAAAACCATGCTAATATTCTGTAAACCCAGTAAAATCCACAATGTTCTGTTCATGCCCGATGTTGGAGAAGTGCTGGAGCACAGTATAGACCAATCAGTTTCCCTGTGCTGTTGGGTGGAGATGCTTTTCCCTGTGTAGACGTGTTCCACATTACAGCTACTGAGTGTGCTGTTGGTGGGCAGAGGTTAACAAAAGGCCAACACAAACCCAAGCCACTGGTGCTGGCCACATGGGGAAATGTTGGCAAGTAAGCCACAGAATAATCAGAGACTAATCAGATTTCCAGCTCTGATAATGGAGGCCAAGCTAAATAAGAAAAATTCCAGGCAAATTTGTGCAAATGAAAAAGGATTCCTCCTGACATAATGGTATGGTGCAAGGCAGCCTCTAATGAGCAATAATCTGTCTAAGAGCTTCTCTCTCTCTGCTGTTTGGTTTCTCTCGCTGTCTTGTTTCTCCTCCTCCATCCTCTCCTCTCTACTCTAGCTCTCTCATCAACCTCTATCGCTTCCTGAGAGGTGCATGTCTCAGTCATGTGACACAGACATGTAGGACAGAGGAGGACTGTGCAAAGAGCAGGTTGCTTTGTGCTGTTTTCAGCTACTTTTTAGGTAAAGGAATCTAAGATCTGTCCCATGTTAATTTAAAGTTTGTCGTTTCAGCTTTAAGGCCACAACAAAAGTCATCTCGAAGCACTAGAAACATCCAGCTCAGCTTTCAGCTCCAAATGAATGCCGATTGTTTACAGTAAGTTAAATGACACCAAATGAGATTCACTAGATTATAAAGAGACCAAGACATTCTCAGCCGTTATTTTCTTCTTTTCTTTAACACAGCGTGGTAATAAAATAGCTGTTTACCTTGAAACTGACATGTTTCGACTAATAACTCTAGTCATCCTCAGAGCTCGCCGGTGTTGGTGGCATCACTTCCGTTTATCTGCGGGCAGTAGAGGACGATGTCACCCTCTACTGCCTGCTCTCTCCTCACTGATGACAGTCCCATGCGTGATCCAGTGTGAATGCTCCATCGTCTCTGTTTGTGGTTTTGTGTCCACGTCTCCTTATTTGTATTATTTCCTTGATCCACCTTTTGTATTTTTGTGGTTCGATGTTTATTATCCTGTTCTGTCCCAGTCCATTAAATGATTTTCTCTGGTGCAGTGGTCTGTTACAGCTGATTTCTTTATTGTACTTTTTGCTTCTTGTTTCATTGCTCTTGTGTGTCTTTGACTTGTTTCCTTCTTGCACTCTCTTTGATGTTCTACTTTTCATATGTTCTTTTAATGCAGAGTTTGCGTGGTGTTTGGCATATGACTCCACATTTTTTAATCTGCTGACATCCTGTCTTTTGGGTGTACTAATCTTTTTTTGACTGTCATGTATGTTTTTGTTGGTGTGTTGATATAATGTTTGTTCACTGTTGTTATTATTTAACGATGGGCAGCAGAGAGGACATCATCATTCTCTGCTGCCCGCGGATAAATGAAAGTGACGTCACCAAAACCAGCAAGCTCTGATGATGGCTAGAGTCGCTAGCCGAAACATGTCAGTTTAAAGGTAAACACCGATTTTATTACTGAGCTGCGTTAAAATAAATAACAAAGTAATTGATTTTAGAGCTAAGTGGCTCTAGCATATTTTAACGTATCATAATTCTAACATTTGATATTAAACTGAAGGATTTAAACAGCTTTTATAAGTCAGAATCAAGCCTGTCAATGTAAACTTAACAATTCTCAGAAAATAATTCTATTTCGTTTCTCTGTATGTCTTACACATGTGGTAGAAATGACAATAAATGCTTCTTCTTCTTAAAATAATGGAGGTTCTACAACTTTTACACCCTGTAGTATCTGTTACAGGAGCAGCTAACAGATGATCACATCCTCTCCTCTCCTCTCCTCTCCTCTCCTCTCCTCTCCTCTCCTCTCCTCTCCTCTCCCCTCCCCTCCCCTCCTCTCCTCTCCTCTCCTCTCCTCTCCTCTCCTCTCCTCTCCTCTCCCCTCCCCTCCTCTCCCCTCCCCTCCCCTCCTCTCCTCTCCTCTCCTCTCCTCTCCTCTCCCCTCCCCTCCTCTCCTCTCCTCTCCCCTCCCCTCCCCTCCCCTCCTCTCCTCTCCTCTCCTCTCCTCTCCTCTCCTCTCCTCTCCCCTCCCCTCCCCTCCTCTCCTCTCCCCTCCCCTCCTCTCCTCTCCTCTCCTCTCCTCTCCTCTCCCCTCCTCTCCTCTCCTCTCCTCTCCTCTCCTCTCCTCTCCTCTCCCCTCCCCTCCCCTCCCCTCCCCTCCCCTCCTCTCCTCTCCTCTCCTCTCCTCTCCTCTCCTCTCCTCTTAGCCAACAGCAGCAGCTGCAGCAGCGTGACTCTGACAACTTCCATAAATTACAGGAAATTTTCTTATTTTAAATTTCATCTACATTCATGCGGAGTGGCCAGGGTCCCAGCAGAGGCTAACGTCGGGGTGTCGGCTGAGGAGGCAGCAGCTCCCCCGGCTGCAGCGCTGCCACCGGCTGCCTGCTTGGTGGCCCCAGAGACCCTTGGCTAATTGAATTGCATCCCCTGATTAGATTATCCTTGCGGCAGCTTGCTGCCAATCTGAAGTATGGGTGCCTTCTATCCTACTTAACCCTTCTGCCCCCCACCCGCTGCTACATGCACGCACACTCAACACACACACATACGCAACCAGGCAGAGTGCCCAATATATTCAGGGGCCATCAAAGTTGGCCAGTTTTGTTATTTTTCTTTTGCATTGTCTTGCCTTGTAAAAGCAGCCATCTTTCACCGCCTGGCCCTCACTGCTGCTCGTTCTTCACCAAACAACCAAGTCTGGCAAATGCTCAAAGTCATTTTTCCAAGTTTGTGTTTTTATTTGTTTCATGTGTTTTTTTTTCCTCCGGTTTTTCTCAGATTTTGCTCAGAAACACTGTGCTCAACTTTCCGAGGAGCTGGAAGAACCTGTGGTACAAAATGCAATACTCAGGGTTCATACGGTACCAGTATTTATTATTTAATTTACTACATTATCATGAACTTGATCGGTTGTGGTCAGTACCACATTATCTATTTATTTTTTGCACGTAAAGTTCTTTTTGCTAATAAAAACTATACTGTCAGTAATTTGATAAATCAGTTTAAATGCAAGTTTTTAAATTCTAGTTTGTGTTTTTGTGCCAAAAATCTTCAATGCATTTGCTTCTAAACCCAAGAGTAACTGAGAGTGTCTGAAATTCTGAATACAAAACAGAAACCAAGTCTTAGGGATTAAAGTTATTCTGTGGAGGCATGGAGCTGCCACCCACACAAAAATAAAATTTGTTATAAAATCCTAACTTTATTGTTCCAGCTATATAACTTTCACATTTGTACAATATACTATCACTTTCTTACAATAAAATGTTCACATTATATAAATATTATGCTGTAAAAACATGAAAATTATATTGTAACATCGTGACATTTATGTTGTTAGAACAATAACGTTATAAGATTCGTCTAAGCGCTGATGAGTTACAAGCGAGAGTTGGTCACGCGTTCTTCAGGCTTCAGTTTAAATGTGCATGGTGGTATCAATAATCTTTTCATGCACACTTTGTTTTTAAACCTTTATTTCTTCTCAGGTATGATCTGTTTTCTATCTCCAAGCCCCGGGAAACAACAACACTGATTCTTGTTTATGTTTAGACTTTGTTTTATTTTTTTATTCCTTTACAGAGCAGTCGTGAGTGGTTGTTACCACATGACTCCTCGTTCGAATTTAAATAATATTTCCAGAACCCGGTGAATCAAATGCTCTTATTTTAAGCTTTTTATCCTTAAATAACCTTCAAACCACCATAAAGCCTAAAGTTCTGCAAACTCAGTCCTCTCATGAAGCATGTCACCAAAGACTATACCTGACCCTGTGGTTAATTTAAAGGGATTCAAATCTCCTTTTCAAGCTCAAACCTGGCCAAGACTGAAATAAATGATACAACAAACAGAAAGCACGACGACAAAAATACTATGATAGAAGTTTTATTGCGTTCGTGTTGTTTCATGTTAGTTTTAATAATCAGATATGTAACGGGGCACCATGTTGAACAGGTCTCCATGGAAAAACGTATCGATGTCGACAGAATCCTTAAATAAAGGTTGATTTATTAAAAAAAAAACAACTTCAGAAAAACAAACAGATAATTAAAAACATGTTTGATCTGCATTTTATTGCTAATTATGTTAAGGCTTTACCCTTGTCTGTTAGACACTTTATCACTAAATGAGGATCGACATGCATTTCTACAGGTTTTGGTAACAAAAAACGGAATAAATGATGTCAGACTTTTTTACATTACAGATAAAATAAGAAGAACACACTAATACATGACTGAAATGTAAATTTTGAAAACAAAATGAGTAAAATATGAATTTACCTGACAGAGATGTACAAAAAGACTTACAGTTTTAAGTGTTTGTTGCACTTCAGTAAGAAACATTTATTTCCACAATAAAATTAAATTCTGGAAACAGGAAGCTGAAAATCAGTGACGGCGTTGTGACCCCATGATGACTTCAGATGCCTTCCCTCTCGACGACAGCAGCAGGACGAGTCATCTCATGCGTTGCCACATTTCAGTTTTGGGCCAATGCATAACCCAGATGAATATAAGTGTTCGCAGAGGAAAAGTCATGTTCTGATGTAATTATCATCTATTGCTTCCTGTAATCGCATCAGATCTCTTTTGAACAATAATCTCATGTTGAGCGTCTGGAAGAAAAGCCCTCCTCCCTGTTTATTGTTCTCCACCCCGGTAAAACACAATTCAATTGAGGAGTCTGCTATTAGATTTTTAGCTCTGTAGAATAAACTGAAATCGTATTTTTGCGGGAAATTATCAATACATCTTGGAGAGCTAAAGTAAGAAGTCTCAGAGCAAAAGTAGACCCTGGGCGGAGGGAGGAGA
>NC_091741.1:74078062-74245562 GCF_043380555.1 Nothobranchius furzeri | reverse complement strand
AGCCATCCATCCTTCCAACCCGCTCTCCTGAGTCACTTTTCATAATTATCGAATTACATTCCTGGCAACCCATTAAGCAGGACATTCTCTTTTTAACCACCTGCTCTTCCCCCCTCCTCCACCTCATTTTACGCCATCAATCTTTCAGCGTTACCGAAGCCCCTAAAAGCTTTCTGACTGCTCTATAATGGGGGACAGCGCGGGGTCAGGGGGTGCTGCAGGACTGTGTGCTCAGGAGCAGTGATGCCTCAGCATTCTGCAGGCGAGCAGGGCAAAAGGACGGGTCGGGGTAGTGGTGAGAGGGGCCACGGAGGGTCACCCTGTCCTGCCTGGCTGTAATAGGTCACTGACTGAACCTTTAACTGGGGGGGGATCAGGGTTATATTAATGATTCTAAGACTTTGTGTCCATGCAACCTGTTCAAATGCCTTATAAATAAAAAAAGGAAAGTCAAAAAAGATAAAATTTGCAGTCATATGCATATTTTTGCTCTGCCATGAGCAGAATATTTCATTTTTTACACCAGAAGTAAGACCATTTTGCCCTAGTTTCACCCCTAATCTCTTTCTGCGTCAGCTTGTCATGTACTACATTTCCCACATTGCCCTGTTTTCATATTCAAGGAGGATATTAAAACCTGGACCTCCTGGTAAAGCTAAAAATGCATGATGCATTCTTTGTTTCATCTGCAGGTCCCTGCTCATGTGTTGAAGCAGAAGCCATTGCTGTGGTTCTTCTCAGATCAATGAACATTCAAAACAATAAACAGAAGCTTCTGATCATCTGGCATCTGCTAAAAATGGAAGTGACATTTCATGAAGCTTCTGTTATCCCTACCTTTTCTACAGGTATCCATGTCTCACAATTGGTTGCTATAGCAACAGCCTAACCTTTCACTCAAGTGTTGTGTTAACATCCTTAACCCTTTAAAGGGCAACACTAAGATACTTGACGTTTTAACCATGGAGTGTATTAAAAGACACATTTTGTCTTTCCCCTCTTTGTTGTTATTTTTTAACTTTAGAGTTTTACTGTTGCTAAACCTTTAATTTAAATTATGCAAGGTTTAAAAAATATATATAAGAAACGTTTTGCAAACATCTCAGGTTTAGGCAGCTAATTCAGATGTAGTGAATAAGCAAGTTATCAAATGTATTCATTTGCACCTTCAAGGGTAGATTTATTCACATTAAGCAATATTTTTAGCTCTTTCTAGAGATTTCATGACATCTGTATGGATTAATGTTATTTTATGCTTTTACTGATCATTTAAAACTTTAGTTACATTATCAATTTTATCTACAAGTTTTAAAATCTGCTTTTTAAATTGTCTTGATGTCTCAAAAGATGCACAGCTGTCTAAGAATATCAATGTCAATTAATTGTGAACTCAATTCATCAAGTCTTTTGTTGAACTTATTATATAAAGGCTAATAGATGGATTTAGGGCCAACTTTCATGCAGAAGCCTCGTTCCAGAGGGCACGAGGTCAAACAAACAAGTTAAAATGGAGAAGTCTGGTGCTTTTAAAGGATTTTTACACAGACGAACACAGGTCTTGTTGTTTTACCTGGTTTATTGAACAAATGACACATTGCTGCAGGATCAACGCTGATACCTTACATGTGGATGACTGGTACTTGACTTTTTCTGCTTGTGTCACTAATACAAAAACATAATTTAACTTGTTTTATACCCATTTTGGTGTAAAAGCAGCTGTTTGATCGATATGTAAAATTTGTTGTTGCTTTGACGCTCAACCACGACATGCCAGGCCGTTTGGTATTTTGCCATGCAATGCTCTTTTCACTGTGTTGTCCTGAAGCTTTCCCTCAAGTCGATGTTAAGTGAATCGTAAGGTTAGATTTGTCTTTACCCTGCTGGCTTATTGACTTACCTGTCAATACTACTGCAGGCAAAATCTATAAGACCTGTAAATGTTATCTCAACATCCTTTTGTGTGTGCATGCAGGAGTCGAAGGGTCTTTGAAAAATATTTTTCTGAGCGGCAAAGGTTCCAGCACTGTCCTTTTTGCTGCCAATAGTTGTCAATGCAGAAATCAGTGGGGTATTTGTAGAGAAACCTTAAAAACCTTTAACAGCACTTTTTCCTTCTGAAGCAAATCAAAGTTGAAAATGTTCATAATGATGCAGCATGTTAGCATAAGATTTATGGTGAAGAATGTCCATGTCTCAGTACGTGTGCAGGACTGTGTTGTTATGTAAACTCGGTTGTGTTGTTATCTGTGTAAACTGGTCTGAGGCAAATGCCATGTGCAAGATTATTTAACACTATCATGGAAAAAATAACTGTAAAATAGATTTAGCTCTGCAAGCTGGTCTAGCTTTGCTTCATTGTAGACCCAACGGGTCAACCATTGGTTTGGCTAAGTCTAGGCTGGACCAATCAAAGCAATCTGTAGAGAGAAGTTTGGTGGGTTTAACACCGTTTTGCTGCAACAGAGGAAAAAACAAAATCAAAGATGGCATTGGCTCAGGGGCGACACTGACTTAAACCAAATTTGGCATCAACTTTAGGTGATTTAAACTTGGGCTTTTTTTTAGACTAGAGCAGACCACACCACACAACACCATACTATACCATGCAGTACTATACTATACCAAACCTTACCATACCATCTAACACCATGCTGTACTATACCATACCGTACCGTACCGTACCACACCATACCATCCAACACCATGCTGTACTATACTATACCGTACCATACCGTACCACACCATACCATACCATACAACGCCATGCAGTACTATACTATACCAAACCATACCATACCATACAACACCATGCTGTACTATACCATACCGTACCGTAACATACCATACCATACCATACCATACCATACCATACCATACCATACCATACAACACCACGCTGTACTATACTATACCAAACCTTACCATACCATACAACACCATGCTGTACTATACCATACCATACCGTAACATACCATACCATACCATACCATACCATACAACATCACACCATACTATACCATGCACCGCACTATACTATACCGAATCTCATGTCGTCAGATGAGTGTCAAAACCCATGCAAGCGTATTCTGCGTGCACGGGTCCACACCGCACGTGCGAATGGGACTTGCGCGTGGAAGTTAGAACCTCTCAAGTGAAAATATACATGGCGAGAGGTCATTTGTACACTGAGAGGGAGCAAACTGTGTCTGTGAGCACACAAGGATGTGCACAAGTGACAAAACTGCGTGCGCGCGTTGGCCAACGAGCACACGGCAGAAGAAAACATGCGTGCGGCAGCCTCACTGCACGTGTGGCAGCCTTTCTGCACGCTCGGTTTCTGATTCTGTTCGCTCGCTGTTGAGAGTTTTGGCACTCTGGAGGCGTGGCCTGTGGCTGATCTTTTCTGTCCTCTGATTGGTAAGTTTTTTCCGCTCCTTACCCTCTACCTTATTGGCCCACTGGTTTCCTCTCAGAGCACAATGGGGGTAGCGGAAGAACAAATCTGATTCAAACCTTACTAAATACTGTCATAGTTCAGCTGGTAGAGCTGATGAACTTTACTTGGAGGATCTGGGTTCGAATCCAGGTAAGGATAACAGATAACATATAAGGTTATTTTTTTATTCCAGTGATATCTTTTACAGTTATGACCGTTCAATTGTCATTAAAAGCCCGAATGTTTGCTGGAAGTGCAGTTGAACTTGAGGAAAGCATATGACTCCGGAAGAGAGGGGAAGATGGCCATTGACACCTCAGCTCAGTGCAGTCAAGAATTACTGGTGTTTGGGTAGTCCATTGGGTTTTCATTTGTGTTTAATTGTTTTTCTTCTGTTGCAGGCAGCTCGTTAAGCAGCCTTGGAGGCACCTGGGCTCAGGGTGTGGTGCTGCCTACAAAGCCTACTGTTTTTCTGCTTTCATTGGATCTCTCCTGTGTGGTGGAGAGTCCTCAATTGCCTTTTTATGTTCATTAACTTGCTTTAGTAAATCCTTACTTTGGTTAAATAAATCAGTTGTTAAACCCTCACTCCTCTGTTTGGTCTCCTTTCTTGTTACAGCCCACCACTCCTAGACTGGGTTGTAACAATCTGCAGACAGATTTCTGAGTATCTCCTCCTTTGGTATACAGATCCTCACTGAGCCAGGTGAACAAATAGCTGCTCCATGATGTTATTATTCAGCAAGGTCCCGTTTTTTGGAAACAAGGGTGAGGTAATGAAAAAATAGAAAAAACTCGTTGATAGGTTTCAGCATAAGGTCTGTAAATATGGGGTCTCAATGTGCCTGTCAAACACGTACCATGGATGGTAGAGAGCTCAGAATCAAGCAAAAAAAGTGAATCAGGATGTCATATGATGCAAACCTAAAGAAATCTACATGTTGATGTAGATGTTCATAATCAACAAGACAACAAAATATGTTGCCCAAAGGTGCAATATTTAAATAAATTAACATTTAAATTATTTATATGCATCACTAAAATAAAATAAAAAACATGTTTTGAAATAAATAAAGTGTACCAAAATTGACTCAGTCCATTCAAGAATTCTAAATGGACAATTATGTAACTCATCGATTAATTATTTGAAAGGACAATTTGTCAATTAAATGCTGAAAAAAATAAACAATACATTAATGGGGCAAGAACTTTTAAAACAGACCTACTCTCTCTCTCTCTCTCTCTCTCTCTCTCTCTCTCTCTCTCTCTCTCTCTCTCAACCGAACCCCCACTCTAAGAGCCTTCCTGGTGTATTAGTGACTCACATTGTAATTGTAGCGACTTCCACAGTTGCTGTAGAGGCAGAGATTGGGCCCGGGTCTATTTGTTTGACGCGCTGTCTGCTTCGATTAATTCACAGAGAGGTGGAATGCTTTAGTCCATTTTATTGTTACAGGTGACTTAATTCTTGTCAAATCCTTAAACACAACATGACTATAAACGGAGTAAAACAAACTGAATTGTGATGTGATTAACTGAACATTTGCAGTCAACAAAAACTATGGCTGCCCAGCCCTCCTCTATCTGTCAAAAATCACCAGGTGACAGAATGACAGCTCCTTTTAATTCCGACCACCCACACCCATGTGACCATTATTGCGTCACCATGACAATAAAAGGGGAAGTAAGAATGAAAACCCCAATAATCAACTCACCCAAGATATATTATGGCTCCTACAGTAATGCTCCTGCTCTAGTCACTCTATTTAAATACAGCCACAGGCATAAAGTTTACAATCAGTAGTTTTATTTCAGTATGTATTTTTCCAGTGTCAGAAAAATAATAATTTTATAAGGTTAAAGCCATCTAGCTTATGTACACTTTTTAAAACACTGCCCAGCAAACATTTGGACATTTAATGACAATTGAATGGTCATCACTGTAAAAGATATCACTGGAATAAAAAAAATGAAAAATAATAACCTTTATGTTATCTGTTGTCGTTGCCTGGATTCACACCCGGATCTTCCAAGTGAAAGTCATCAGCTCTACCATCTGAGCTATGACAGTACTTACTAAAGATTGATTCAGATTTGTTCTTCACCTACCTCCATTGTGCTCCGAGAGGAAACCAATGGGCCAATGAGGTAGAGGGTAAGGAGCGGAAAAAAACTTACCAATCAGAGGACAGAAAAGATCAACCACAGGCCACTCCTCCAGAGTGCCAAAACTCCCAAAAGCCGAGCGAGCAGAATCAGAAACCGAGCACGCAGAAAGGCTACCACATGTGCAATGAGGCTGCTGCACGCATGTTTTCCTCTGCCGTGTGCTCGTTGGCCAACGTGCGCACCATACCATACCATACCACACCACACCACACCATACCATACCACACCACACCACACCATACCATACCATGCTGAACCATACCATACTAAACCATACTATACCATACAATACCATGTTGTACTATACCACCATACCATACCATAACATAACATACCATACCACACCACAGCACAGCACAGCACAGCACAGCACAGCACACCATACCATACCATGCTGTACTATACCATACCATACCAAACCACACTATACCATACAATACCATGTTGTACCATACCATACCATACCATACCATACCATACCATACAATGCTGTACTATCAATTTTATTTCTAAAGCACATATAAAAACAGCAAACAAACGGGCTGTACAGTTGAAATGCAAATTAATATAAAAGGCCATTTCCCTAAATACAAAGGTGAGGCATAGGAATTCACATTTATATAAAATGATTAAAAAGTTGAAGGAAAATTATACTGACCACCAACAAAAAGCTAAGTCTTAAAATTATGACTTCAGCACTGAAGACGAGCAAGAGATGGAGTCTGCATTTTTTTCCAGACATGTGGTCGAATGGCTTTTGGTGCATTCAAGATAACTTGTTGTTTGTATTCTGCAGCCATCAACCCTAAACCATATGGAAGGCAACTCTGTCTAAATGTTTCTATGCCCAAAAGGGTATAATCTTTGAAGATTTCGATCAATAATTTATGTTGTTCTGTTTTTTATGTTTAACTAAATAATGTCGTCATTGCACATAATGAGTTGCTCTGCAGCTAAAGGCAGCAACTTTAGATCGTGAAGAAAATCGTTGTTGCATTTTATCTTTTTGAGGTTTCGCTGTTTCTGACCCCAGTGAGGCAAACAAAAGCAAAACAGCTAACAGCTATAGGGCTGCATGGTGGCGCAGTTGTTAGCACTGTTGCCTCGCAGCACGAAGGTTGCAGGTTCGAAACTCGGCTACAGCCTTTCTGCGTGGAGTTGCGTGTTCTCCCCATGCATGCGTGGGTTTCCTCCGGGTGCTCCGGTTTCCCCCACAGATCACAACATGCCCTATAGGTTATAAACTGTAAGTCACTTTGGATAAAAGCATCTGCCAAATAAATAAACATAAACATAAAACAGTGACTGAAAACATCCTAAAGGCTGCAGAGATAGCTAATGTTTGCCACGACTTTCACATCAGAGTGATCATCATTTAGTGAGTACAGGTCCTCACACAAACAAAACACATAGATGTGTTTGTGTTTACAAGTAAACAGTACAGTGCAGAAGGAGTGTTGGTGGTGGGGGCATGTGCTTCACCTCCTCACAGTATGATGCTCATCACCTAATGCCCACATCCCAACACATATTACTCATCTTTGACAGCTTGCACACTTTGCATAAAACCTACACGCTCCTGAACACACAGAAACACACATTCTTGCCTCAGTATTTTTAAGAACCCTTATTTATCTATCTGCAAAACCTCAAACATCACATAACAATTCACAGCTTTCACTGTACCGAAACCCAACACTGATCCTGGATCCAAAAGTCTCTCCCATCCTAAACTAACAGCCTACACATGCACAAATACTGCAAAGACGACCTTGCAGACCATACTTTAGCTACACGCACACACACACATGCATGCATAAATGTGCACATGCGCGCGCGCGCACACACACACACACACACATTCTTGGGTGTATGAGTAATGAACAACCTTAATAACACCTCCAAGTTTTCCTCTTCTTCTCTCTGCTGGCTGTTTAAATTCACATCCCCCTTTAACATCTTTCTAATCTGATTAATGCTGGGCTAATGGCTCTCCTTCTGCTCCTCCCAGACGCTTTGCCCAGACCTTGGAAAAGACACACACACACAAAATGCTCAGGGAGTGTGTTACTGCAGATGTGCTACATCTGCAAAGTATGGCAGGGGGAGAGGAGCTGAGGGAAAGAGAAAGACGTTGGTGTTTATATGCATATGGGTGAATGTTTCTGGGGTGGGGGTGGGGGGGTAGATTAGATGCTAACTCGCTCCAAAAGCTCCCCCCTCACTCTCGCTTTCTCTTCCCTTTAGTAGCATCTCCTCCCTCCGCCCCTTGGGTAAATCTATAGGGAGGGAAGGCAGAGACAGGTGCATATCTCCACAAATTGAGTTAGCCAAGACATGCCACATCCAATTGGGCTAAATTGATGTGAGAGTTTGTGATGTCTGCTGTGGGTTTTACAGCAAAGGTCAGTGTGCCGAGACAATGACATCAATCTGGTCCACGTGGCCAAGTGCTCAGGCCCCCGCCAGCCCCCGATTCAGATGCAAACCTGCAAACACAAGCCAAAGAAGGAGAGGGCGGACAAATGCTGGTTGAAAACTGGTGGGCATTTTGTGATTGCATTCAAACAGACAATAAACAAGATCTTGACACAGGCTGACTGACAGGACAAATACACACCAGACTGAAAATGATCAGTATGGTTTCCCTGGCTGATGTTACTGGAACATTTCAATACTAGTTTCAAAATATGGTGGAATGTTTCTGTAATTTTAAAGATAAATTGTTTATGTGAGCAACTCAAGCATATTTAACAATAAAAGTGGTCATTTATTCAAGGAATGGGTGATGCTGTTTATTCATAAAATGAAACAAACAACAATAAACTCAAAAACAAAATCCTCCTTTGTGTAATAAAGTTTTAAAGTATTAATTAATGTTTCAGAGCATATATTCCTAGAAATGAAAAGCCAGGCAGTCTCTCTCGTCCTTCTGTCTAAATCATTTTATTTGAGTCAATTAGGTCAAATTTCAAAAATGACAAAATGCAGAGAAATCACATAATGTCCCAACATATGACATAATCCTTTGTGTGTGTGTGATGGGTGGACACTTAGCTACTACCTAATACACACATTTTTAACTGAATGTTTGTAAAACTGACTCATTTATTTCTAATGTTTTCGTCTATTGACTGTGGTGGCCATCTTGAATTGGGTTGTCAAAGATGAACATCAAATACAGTAACTTTCTAAAAGTTTGTAATAAAATGTGCTTGAGGCTGCAAGGTGGTGCAGTTGATGTCACAGTTGCTTTGCAGCAAGAAGGTTGTAGGTTAAAATCCCAGCTGTGAAATTTCTATGTGGATTTGGCATGTTCTCCACATGCATGCGTGGGTTTTTTCCTGCAGACTGAAAACCGCATTTCCTTAGGATGAAAGTGGCTCCAATACAAACTAATATACAGTAGTTGTACTCACAAACACACAGCGGTTTGTTACATATATGTTAGATCTGCAAAGACCCACAATACATTTTGTTTGAATCAGTTGTCAAAACCTTTCCCAATGATATCTGAAAACTATTTCAAATATTTAAACTTATTCTGGGCTCTGAGTGACCCCTAACAGCAGCTCAAAATTAATCTTTTCAGGTTGTCTTTTGCATGAACTCATGTTCATCCACCACTTACTCACAAATTTTTTTCATGCTAATGTTTCTATGACTTCTATAATTTTTCAGATTCCCTTGTTTTTTTTAATATATTAGAATTTTTTATCTTAATTTTTGTTTTATCTGTTGAAAAAGTTTTTATTTTTTTTATTTGGTCTTTTGCATTTTATTATTGTGCTTTTTATCAAAGAAAGGAAACATAAAAAAAACTCCTTCTTATTCTTATTCTTTTTTTTTTACTCACAAGATTTAATTTAATAGGCATTACTTTACTTCATCAGCAGCTAAGTTTAATTTTAGCAACAACAAGCATTTTACTTTTTTGTGTCAGGTCCGTAAACTACTACTCCTACCACTACTAAACAAGGGCAACATTTTAGCTCTGTACTAAAGAGTGTTATGCAAGAGGATCTCACAGTCCATAACTAACAATGAATAGTTCTCAGTTCTCCACTTATAAAGAAAGTATTTATTGTTATAAAAATGTTGATGCAAAACTGCATTCCCACCAAGAGTTTAACCCCCTCTGATCCAAACGGGAGGGAAATTACGTCAGCCGTTGTCACCGTCTGAAAACAAATGATACCTCTCTGAGCTTCTGTTGAATCTGCACTGTTTCCATACTGTGCATCATCCCTCCTCTGCCCCTCCTGTGGAAGCTTGACGTGACAAATAGCTGGATCTGCACTTTTCTGCAGCAAAACTAACATGCCGCTCATCATCGCTGGGTGCAAATTTAATCAGAACACACCCAGAATCCCCCAGCTGCTTGATGATGAATTGGCATATTAGGAACAATGTTTATGCATCAGGCTAGAGCTCAGTAGAAAATGACAGTAAATTGCCTCTCAGACAAATCTCTGGTCTGGGAATCCACCAACGGCTGTGATGAATTTAACCTTCTTCCAGGATCCCGTGTGCTCTAGGAAACTTTGTGAAAGGAGGCAGATAAGGTTTTAAATGGGCTCCGATTTGCAGGTAGTTTACAGATTAGTGGATCTGGTGTCTTTTCATGGAACCAAGGTGAGTTGGAGAAAAAACCCAAGCATCTATCTGTAATTGTACATTCTTATCCGCTACAGTGTAAAACAAACAAAAAAAAAAAGATATTAAAACCTGAAACCATTGGTAAAAACTTCAGCTCAATTAACTACTTGATTGTTGATGGAGTGAGCTCCTGAAGTCAGGAGTTGAACCCAGCTGTTCATATAGCCTTTATAAGAATTAACGTCAGTGTAGGTTGGTCTGGCTGTGGCCCGGTCCAGGTCCAGGTTGAAGCCTCAGAATGGAACCCAATAGCCCTGGGCTCATAAACAGCAGCAGTGAAAAGACAGAAGGAACCATAAGAGGAGCAATAAAGCTAATGCGATCAAAGAAAATGGCTCTCTGAATAGAAGTGGGATGAAAGCCATCGCCCAGAAATCTGGGTGCTCAGGCCTTTGCAGAGGTGACAGCGTGATGAAGTTTCTATTGGATTTTCTGAGAGTGGAAGCAAAGTAACCTTAACCCACCACTAGTCATGTGTTAGATGTGAAATTGATAGGCAATATGTGTTCATAAGGTAAATTGCATCAGCAGACCTGATACAAATCTTGGGTTATATGTACTGTAAAAAAAAAAATGTAAATTTTACAGGAAATCGCTGGCAGCTGGAGTTACCAGAGTTTTCCTGTAAATGTTACAGCTACACAGTAAAAACAATTACAAAAAAACTGTGTAAATTAATTTACAGTGATTGAAATCACAGCTGAAATCACATTAAAATCTGTAAAGTGTACATAAATTACATGTAAATTTTGCATAGAAATGTTGTTCACAATTAGACTCTTTCCTGTATTTAATACCTGTAATGGACGTCTATTGTGCATAAAATACTTGCAAAAATCACTGGCTAATATTGAACAAAAAACAAATTTTAACTGGTAAAAGCATTGTAAATGTTTGTATATTAAATTAAGCTATTTTGTAATTTATACACAAATTTAATGTTGTATTTTTGTGTTAATAATCAATTTATACTGTGAAAGTTACTTTTAAAACCTGCTAATTACCACTATTGTCATTTTCATAAAACATTCAAAATACTGAAAAAGATGAGAAACATTTCACTTTTGGAAAATTTATTCAACAGCCATCACTGCAACCATGTCTGAACGATGAAGTCTTTTGTTATTACATGTAAAGAAGCTACATTTTGTGCTTTCCAAATACTTCAGAACACTAGCGTTTTGAAAGAGGTTTTTCAGTCTCTTTAGATAAGTTTAAGTGTCAAGCCAACAACAATAACTCATTAAAATTAAAGTATGTGTGCATTCTTAAAGTGTTATCAGAACTTTAAACAAAAATATAACCAAAATACATTTTATGCCCCATTAATATAATATACATTGTGGATTTAAAACAAAAACTTTCAGTATTTGTCCTCAAAAAAGCTCCACAAAAGAAAACATTTGCAGTATCCATTCTCAAATGAACATTCCACAAAGGAAAAACATGCCTTTTCTAAAAGGATCAGCCCAGACAAAAACTTTTCAGTACCTGGTGTATAAAATGTCCACAAGGGGAAAAACTAGCAATACCTCTTTTCATACGAACAGCCCATAGAGAAAACTTGTTTTTGAAATGATCAACCCAAAGAAAAATAATGTGTTATCTGGTGTCTAAAGTGTCCGCAAAGGAAAAACTTGCTGGGCCACTTCTCAAATGTCCACAAAGAAAACTTGCCTTATTTGAAATGATCAGCCCAGAGAAAAAAATTGCAGTACCTGGTGTCTTAAAAAAAACTGCACACAATGGGAAATACTTGCTGGACCTCTTCAACCGTCAAAGAATCCACAGAGACACTCTGTATTTAGGCTTCACACCACTCGTGATCGGAGAGTTCCTGTATCAGGGTGAGGACTCGAGGGTTCACGTTGAGACGACGCTTGGAGTTCTTATTCTCTACTTTGGTTCCTTTTTCTGGGTTAATGGAGAAAAAACACCTGTAAAACAAAATTGAGCATAGTGAATATTTAAATTTATTAGTTCACATAAAGAAAAACTCCAAGTCCAAGACTTGGGGGCCCAATTGGTTCTAGTCTGAGTCTAAGACAGTGATTAAGACTAGACCCAAGGGCCACAGGTTCAATCCCGGATTAGGGCCGGTTCTTGGGTCTGAATTTCTGACTTGGATGCTCTGTGTCACTCACGGCTGTCAACTGTTACCTGCCACCACTCTCTGTCCAGCCCGCAGCACTCAGCAGGCAAGCGTGACCTACAAACTGGTGGCAGTACATTTGGTTGAGGAGAAGCTTGTTTCTAGAAGAAACCCTTCAACCAATTGGCAACATTATGGATTCAACAAGGACAATGTGATTAGAAAAGTCAAATGTGAACTGCAGAAAGACTGTAGCAACAAGTCCGCAAACAGCCTGCTGCTTACTATTATATTATTATTAATACTATTAATACTATTAATACTATTATATTAGAATTTTTTTTCTATTTCTTTCCCTTCTTCTTACAGACTAAATGGGGTGGAGTCAGTGTGGATGTACCCAAAAATCCCAGAGCCCAGGTCCAAGAACAAGTCTTGACAGGGACATTCAGATTTAGACCAAAAGGGTTCAAATGAAGGCAACTGGACTTCTTTGGTTTCTTGAGGACGTTTCTCTTCTCATCCAAGGAGCTTTGTCCATTCTATCTGGAATATGAGAGTCAACAGGGGTGGACCGTTAAAGCGCCCGAGCGCCAATGGCGCTAAATTTTCTCGTCGGGCGGTAAATACATGACGACTTACCGCCCGGGTGGCGCCCAAGCTTTATTTGTCATTTACACACCGGCTTTCACCTACATCATGGCCCCGCCCTGTAGGAAGCCGCTGTTTTCGTTTCGCGCGCGTGAACCTGCGCGCCTCTAGCCACGTACTGCACTCGTACGATTCGTGCACGTACTTCACAATTCTAGTTATAGTCACGTGAACTATAAGTTCACTATTAAAGACGAAGTGGAACCACGCTAGAAACACACAAGCATGCAGGAAGATCGCGCCACCACAGGGATGGGATTTCTTGATGAAATCTCCGGCAAAACGCTTTAAAACTGGTGAGGAGAAGCGAGACAGTTCGAAACGGTATGAAGCAGAGAAGCGTGTGAGTAGGTGGAATGATTCTTGGCGGTTTAAAGAAGACGGGAGGCGCAGAGAATGGCCGTGTTCGAGTTGAGCAGCGCCTCGCCTGGAAAACAGACGAGAGCAGACGGAAGCAGCAGGGGGAGTGGCTGAAAGCTGGCATTTACGCCGGGGACACACCGGCCGCGGAAGCGCCCGAAGCGAATCGCTCACGAAATTCGGCCGCTGCTCAGTTCGGATCAGGCGCGCCCCCCAGTCGAGGCGCGCCTCGGCTCAGCTGTAGTTTTTCCTCCATTTCCTCAGCTCTTTTCCTCTCTCTCTCTCTCTGTGTGTGTGTGTGTGTGTGTGTGTGTGTGTGTGTGTGTGTGTGTGTGTGTGTGAGAGAGAGAGAGAGAGAGAGAGAGAGAGAGAGAGAGAGAGAGAGAGAGAGAGAGAGAGAGAGAGAGAGAGAGAGAGAGAGAGAGAGAGAGAGAGAGAGAGAGAGAGAGAGAGAGAGAGAGAGAGAGAGAGAGAGAGAGAGAGAGAGAGAGAGAGAGAGAGAGAGAGAGAGAGAGAGAGAGAGAGAGAGAGAGAGAGAGAGAGAGAGAGAGAGAGAGAGAGAGAGAGAGAGAGAGAGAGAGAGAGAGAGAGAGAGAGAGAGAGAGAGAGAGAGAGAGAGAGAGAGAGAGAGAGAGAGAGAGAGAGAGAGAGAGAGAGAGAGAGAGAGAGAGAGAGAGAGAGAGAGAGAGAGAGAGAGAGAGAGAGAGAGAGAGAGAGAGAGAGAACCTTTGTGTGAACCAGTTGTTTCTGCCAGTTGAATCTCTTGGATTTCCCTGTATGTGTAGCTTGGGGGTGACGATGGATGAAGATATCGCGTTAGCATTCACACTTGTTCAATTTTCAATTGTAATTCTGGTGCCTTTTAGCTGCTGAACCACATCCTCACGTGCTTGTGGATATCATATATTGTACATGAAGACATGACTGTAATAACAAGTAAAGGTTAGCAGCTGTAGCTTCAGTGTGCTCACAGGAAACGTGACAAAAGAAAACAAAACACATTTCTCTTTATGGCCTATATAGTTGTCATCATCAACATAACATGATTTACAGAATACATGTGACCAACTAACATTTCATGTTCTACCACCGGATGTTTGGATCAAAATATGAACCAATCAGATCTTAGATCAGGTGAGAGCCAGGCGTTTCCCGTCATCCCCTAGGTTTTGCAGCCGAGGGAGAGCAACTGCAGCACCTTGCTCCAAAATCTGCGGCCGCCTTGATCTCACGAGGTTATCGTTGCCTACGTATGCATGACGTCAGAGCAAGTTGGCGTCAAGTCGGACACAAATCTAACCGGCATGCACTGCTCGCCGATCACCGCTGGTCTAATCTGCGCAGAACTGGCTCATCTCGAACACAGCCAATGGCTCGAGTACAGCAAAGCGGAGTTGGTGATGTACTGCGTTGTATGCCGTAAGTATGTGACGACAAAATCGAGTTTTGTTGAGGGAACAAACAAATTCAAACTTGAATACGTTATTATGTTTGTGAATGTGTACAAAATAAAGGTTTATTACATTTAAAACGGTTCAGTTGTTATTTTGACTCGTTTTGGCAGCTGGCCAGCGGGGCCGGTAGATTCTTGGCGGGGCCGGTAAATATTCAGAGTTACCGGCCCGGCTGGCCGGTTAGTTTTGAAGTTAATGTCCACCCCTGAGTCAAGCTTATAAGCCGTAGCTGTCTGTTATTAACGAGCCGAAACTACTCTGGGTACCCCTCCTCCCTACCCCGATGAGTCATTAGCCTCTATTGAGAGGGAGTCATTGTGACTCATCAGAGGGTAAATAGGTGGGGTACCCAGAGTAGGGATGCACCAATGGATCGGCATTTGATCGTAATCGGCCGATAGCGCCCCTATCGGTTTTGATCGGAGTTTTCAAAATAGATCAAAGCAGACAGATCAGCCGTAGGGTTGTCACGGTAACCAGTGTAGCAGTAAACCCCGTTAAAAAAAAAAGAGTTGACAATAATAATAACCGTCTTGTTTTTTTAAAAACTCTATTAGCTTGGTGGGTTTACCGCGGCTGCAGTGTAGGCGCGGTGACCCTTACCAGCCACCGTATCATCTGCTGAAGTTGCCGGTGGCACATGCGCACTTTGTTGTTTACAACCAAAACTTTCTTGAAGCTAAAGCTGAAATAATGGCCAAAGGAGGAGACGGCAGCGCTCAGGACAGTTATTATCCCTCAAAGAAGACAAACTCGGAAGTACGGGCATCTTTTGGATATCTGAAGAATGCCGAGGGAGTTTATAGAAGACGGCTATCCTGTTTGTAGCACGTGCAGAAAAAGTGTCTGTGAAAGGCAGCAACGCTTCAAATCTCATGACACATCTGCGTGACCATCACCCACAACTCTACAGTCAACGCAAGGCAAGCTAACGTTAGCGTTTTAGCTAAAATGTGTGATCCGAGGATTTGGGTTGAGGGAGAACGCAACGAGTTGCTATATAAAGCAGCCGCAGCGCCGCTACCTGCATATAAACCGTGTCGCGGACACCGCCATGTTGAAATGACTCTATACATTACGGGGCTCCCAGGGGCAGATAAGAGTTGGTCTCTCTCCGAAAATAATTATGAATTTAACAACGATTACTGCCTGATGACATTTTCCCACATCTGCAAAGCTCACTGGAAGGACACAAACCGAGGACAATATTTTCCTGATATAGGGTTTATTACTCAAGTAATGGTAAAAAAGTATCTGATTACAAGGCTACTTGAGTAGTGAGTATAATCTGATCTAATTTTTTTAAAATGATGACATCAAACAGACAAAAAATAAGTTATGGGCAAATATTGGTATTTTAAAGACTAAAGGGAAAAAATGTAAACAAATAAACAACATAATTACAAAATAATAAATTTTAGGCAAAATTTAGGCACAAACTGAGGACAATATTTCCTGACATACAGGGTTTATTTAATTGTGTGAAAAAGTAGCACGTTTAAAAAAATACCACGATAATACCGAAAACCGTGGTAATTTTGGTCACAATAACAGTGAGGTTAAATTTTCACACCGTGACAACCCTAATACAGACCATTTTAGATTAGGTTACATTTCCTTTATTCCCAGATTATGTAGTTTGTAGCACTCATTATAATGTTGTAGAAAATTTCTGGCCAATCCACGTGATCGGTATCGGTGATCAGCATTCTTTGATATCGGTATCGGTGATCGGCAGCAAAAAACCTGATTGGTGCATCCCTAACCCAGAGTAGTTTCGACTCCTTAAATAACAACAGACAGCTACAGCTTATAAGCTTGATTCTCTCATATTCCAGATAGAATGGACAAAGCTCCTTGGATGAGAAGAGAAACGTCTTCAAGAAACCAAAGAAGTCCAGTTGCCTTCATTTGAACCCTTTTGGATTACTAGATAACAGGACCTTCACCAGCCTATTCAGACTTAGGACAACCATGCTTTACTCACCTTTGAAGAAACTCAAGAGTTGAAGCCAGCTCAGAAGGGTAATGGATGTTGAAACAGTAGTAGCTCCCAAACATCAGGCACAGTGCAGAAATGAAGGAGGAGATGTTCGTGTTGACGAGGGTCCGATCCAGACTCAGCATGAAACTTCTTGAGGAATAGCAGGACTGTCCTGTGGACAAATTGACATGCAGTACAGTCACGCCACAAATTCTATTAACAAAATTATTTAAATAATTAGAAATGAAAGACTTACCACAGACAACGATGGTTGGTGTCAAAGGCATTTGCTCTAGTTGGACCTCTTCTGGCAGACTTGTATTATCTACATAGAAGAACAAGGACTCCTCCTTCTCATCAAAGTAGCTGAGCAGAAGCAGGACCAGCTCTTTTACATCATCTGAGCAGCCACTCTGCTGTCCCCGCATCCTCTGCAGCCTTGCATAGGTCTGAAGAAACTTCTTACTCTTCTTGGCACAAACAGTGGTCATGTAGTTGAGAAGCCTTTGTCCCTTTAAATCCAAATTACGTGTGAACATTTCTTTGAGATTATTCCCAGTAAGCTCCTTGAAGTGCACTGACATGCCAAGTTCATCAAACCAAAATGGCCACTCTTCTCTGAGGTATTGGATACTTTTACCCTGGTTGACATGTTGGCGTTGCGTGTAAAAGGTAGACTTCATGAGACATTTTATCTCCTCCGGACTGACATTAGTTTGTAGAAACATCATCTTGAGTTTTTCCAACTTTTGCTGCTGGCTCTGTTGAGTTTCTCCACGGGGAAGAAATTTTGGATTCCATTTAATGCATCCATATGTGTCCTGCATTGCTGCTCTTTCTTCTAATGGGATCTCGTCTGTGTCATCTGACTCAGTTTGATGTTTCCTTTTTCTGATTTTAGGTGTTGAAGTACGCTTTGCGTTTTCAATTCTGTATTGTAACTGTTTGACAAGGGAGTAGTAGCCTTTGCCTACAATATCTCCCTCTATTACATCCTGCAAAGATTTGGGGTATTTTGCCACCATTTTTTTAGCAACCTCGGTTGAATGCTTTTTACCTGCATGAGGGCATTTTCCCATCATTTCAGTCGCTACAATCCGAATCATCTGCCTCCTCAGTTATGGGGATGGCCTTTTTCCCCTTTCCAAAGAATCCATTACTTCCTCTGGAAATTTACTCCATGGAATTTCAAAACTGTCCTCCCACTGTGTGCCAAATCCCTGGCTGCCTGAGGATGTTGAACTTCGGGGTGAAACAGAGAGTATTGACGGAGATCGGCCAGGTGAGGCTTCCACAGATGGTGAGCTGCTCTCAGGAGTCTTGTCTACGCACGCGCGCACGCACGCACGCACACACACACACACAATTACACAATTTAATGGTCTGTTGTGCTTTTGAACTGATTATTTATGCATGTAGAAAAAGCTTGTTTGGCATTTTTACTTACATTTTCTTTTCCAAGCAGAAAGAAGTTTTCTGGCTTGAACAGGTCTCAATGTTGTCATCAAATCAGCCTCCTCTATGAAGCATAGATCATCATATGTCTCAACCCCAATGGACTGTAAATGGTCTTCCAGGATGTTCTTTGTTACAGCAGGAAGTTCTGGTAGGACTTCCACAATGGCATCATGTAGGAAGGTGGGCTCCGAGTCACTCATACTTGCACTGAAAAATACGTGTCTTCTTTGAAAAAAACAGAAAAAAATATATACAGTACAGTATAGGAGGGACATGCATCAAGTAGAGCTTGAATAGTTAATGTTAAGACTATTTACAGTTTTAAGACAGTTACAGTTTACTACTTCTAGTTGACTTTATTTTGCCCCAATACTGTGTTTCAGTGGAATGACCTGGTATCCATCAAGAATGTATGACACCAAAGGATAGAAATCTGGCAGGTTGTTAATGTTAACACACTTTAACCCAAGACTGTGTTTTGTCACAGAATATAGATGATATTCTGAGAGGAAGGTGCTTTTGTGGATATCCATTATAACATGCACAGCTGTACCATGTTGAATCAAGATGAGTAGAAGTTCACCAAACTCCAAGTACTCATCATTTCTGCTCACAAGAAACTGGCCTTTTTTATATGCTGTGCCCTTGTACTGAATGTGTGTGGCCACTGTGGTATTGCTTTCTGAAAATGCAAACTCCCTGACTGCATGTTTAATAGCATCACTGTAGAGGTTGGGATAAAACTCACAGCTGTCCTTCACTTGCAGGTGACTGTATTCTTGCCCAGCTAAAAGATACGCATGATACATCTGATGACGCTCTGACAATGTCTGACAAATGTTTTTGAAGTTTTTCAAGTGTCTGGCACACCTTTTAAAATAACTGTGTTTACTTTCGAATCTAAGCGTCCACAACCTTATCAATGGACCAAATTTTAATAGCAGTGCTGGATAATGGCGCAAAAAATGGTGCTTAGGTTTAAGTAGAGTTTCAGGAAACAACATCTTCCTCAACTCTAAGTATTCTTGGATCAAAATGTCAAGGTATGCTATCTGGGACACAGAAATGTTCTGAGCACAAATAAGATCCACAATGTCTTTTAACTGAAGAGCTAACTGCCATACTTCATCCTCAGGATTTTGAATTTTGTCACCAATCAAAACTGGTAACAATCTCAAAAGATTCCAGTTCTGAATGGCCTGCCCTGACAACCGGGCTCCATCAGTGCTGACAGCACATGGCTTTGTGAGTGCTTCAGATCCTTTATATTTGAACTGTTTGATGCGCCTGTTTAAGAGTGTGTATGTGAACCATTTTTTCTTTTTCACAATGTTCTTCAGGTACAGTGCTAGATCCTGTGACACAACTCCCTCAAAGAGGTCATGACCTAGACAAGGTGGCAGACCAGGCTCACATACGTGAAAAGACTGAAGGGTATTAAAGACAGAGTTTACCTTTATACCTCGAACCTCTTGGATGTTTTCAACCTGAAGTTCAGCAACAGCAGCGTCATATGTCTCTGGGGTGCGTGGAGGACCACAGGCATTTGGATCAGTCTCAAACTCCCGTCTTGTGATTTCGCAGTACCTGCAAAAATATTGAGAGCGGCTGAAGTTCTCTGTAAACCCACCAATCCAATGAGAACCCAAGTTATCCCCTGCAATGCAGTACAGACCCCCTTTTACTTTTTCACCATCTACACTTACTCCATCTGTCTCCAAGGATTTCAGATCTGCCAGCAACTCTGAGAATACTTTGCCCATTCCAAAAAGTTTAAGGTCTTTTTCAACGCACAACAATACTAAAAACATATTATCAGTATTTGAACGCATATGTATGGGTAAATTTGCCACTGAAAGATAGACAGCAAGAACTTTGTGCTTCTTCTTTGCAGAACCCAGGGGGTTCACAATTTCAAATGAGTCCTGGTACAAAATCAACTTGAGGCTTTCAGGGTTTTCATTAAAAAACGGGTGACATTTGAATGTTTTGCCATCATATAAATCAGTAAAAACGTCTGCATCAGCATCTCTAAACTCTTGTGACTGTGTATTTCTCCATAAACATGACTGTAAAAAGCTTTCCAGAGTTTTTGATACTGGTATATAGTAAGCATATTTTTGTGTCAGGTTTTCATCCATTCCTAATGGAACCTTTAGTGGTTCTATGTATTTAAACATTTTTGTAAAGGTCTGGTTTCTGCTGTATGTTGTTCTTAACTGTCCCTGGTGAAAGGCAGAGAATAAATCTGAGTCTTTAACACATTCACAGATTTGATTGATCATTTCATCTGATAGGCTCATATCTTTTTTTAACAAAGAACTTAGCTTAGTTATTGTGTAGGTTTGACCTAATTCGTGAATATTCAGCATTTCCTCAACAATAGTTTGTATGGTAGAGGCAGGAATAAGCAGCTGTCCTTGCAGTTTAAGGTAAAATAGACACAGGTTTCGGAGATAAGACTCACTATCATTTTCTAACATCTCACTTGTTGAAGTTGGTGTTCCCATGGCTTTGTGAGTGTTTTCTAAATCAGCTGTACTGGTAATCATATTTTCAAGAATCTCACTTGTTGCACTTGATGTTGCCATGGTTTGGTCATCTGTATTGGCAATCACACTTTGAGACCTAGAACAAGTTTCTCTGTACATGTCATCAATACTATCAGGGGAGCTGGCTTTGTGCTTCCTGCACATGTGAGAAGTAAATGATGACTTCTTTGTAAAGATATGCTTACAACCACGAACTGGGCATGACACAGGTCTACCCTCTCCAATATGATCATTTAAGTGAGACACTAGCTCTTTCACAGTGTGGAAATTACAGTTGCATAATGCAAGTGCGCATTTTAAATCTCCAACAATGGAAGTAGCATGCAGTGTGGGTTCATTGTGCACACGATAAAAATGACCCCTGAAAGCTGAGTAAGTGGTAAATGTTTGATTACAGTTGGCGCCAATACACTTGAAAAGACCACGAGGCTCATTCCTATGTACTCTGCAATGTAGAACATAGCCTCTTAATGTCTCAAGTTTCTTTTTACAAAAGACACAGGTAATCATTTTTAGAACACCAAGCACATGCGTGTGATTTTCAGCCGAACTAAGTTTTCACACAATGACTTACAGACGTTAAAAAACGTGACTAGCTTAACCTGTTACTAGCTTAAAACATGTGCTCACAGCACTGTTAGGTCTAAAAAGAAACATAAAAGTGAAGCTTACCATGCGAACTTGTAATTTGCCTTTTGTACAGCTGAAGACCCCACACTTGAATCGTATATTTGTCCTCCACACCTTCAAAATGACAAAAGTCTCAAGATTTCAGCTCCGCTCTTCCTCTCAACGACGTGCTATCTCACACCAGCTTGCTTGCTCTTGCGCAGCTCATTTGCCCGCGTCTATCTCGTTCGCTCGTTATTGACGTCAGTCGCACCGTGAACGTGAAGCACGTACTCCTCCCGCCCTCACGTCTTATCCAATCAGAGACGAGCCTCAGCTTTACATTTTGAAATTCAAAATTAGACGCTCTTCAGCTAAATCGTATTAAAAACAAAAGAAAATGTACAAGTCCACTTTCAGAGGAGGCACTTTCATGTTGTTTAGCCTGTGATAGTCACACTGTGCTCATTTTAGTATTTATTTTTCATCAATAAACAGAAAACCAGAAGGAAAAGTTGTAGATCACCATTTAAAACTAAATTTAACATTATGCATGCAAATGTTATGGTTAGCAAAAAATTATATATATAACATTTCATTTATATTTTGTTTTTGTCTGGTTGTCTCCTTATTTGAACAGCATTTTTTAGTAGTTGTTAAAAGTGCTTTATAAAACCACCTATGCATTATTATTATTATTATTATTATTATTATTATTATTATTATTATCATCATCATCATCATCATCATCATCATTATTATTATTATTATTATTTTCTGTGACATGATCATAATGTTGACCAGTGGGAGAGGATCTTAGGACCCCAGCAGCTGATAACTTCTCATGATGCTGATTAATTTTTTACTGAAAACAATTCTATTACCGGAAATAGGCACAATTTAATCAATTATAGGTACAGCTTAAATTTGTAAAGTGACTTACATATTTCTGTTATTGTATTTTAAAAATAATAGGCCAAAAATAAAGTTTTTACAATATTTTAATGTAATCTTGCCAGAATTGTTGTGTTAAAAGGATTACATTGTTTTGCTTTATTTTTTACCTTTATTTGTTGTTTTAACAAATAGATATAGTTATTTTCACATAATGGTAATGTAAATATAACATAAACATATTGTTTAATCATTTCCAAACATTTACTGTGATTACAACAGAAAATACATGTTTTCCAGTTTACATTACATTTCTGTTGTGCATTTACAAAGTTTTTATGTAAATTTCACAGTCATTTTTTACTATGAATAATTGTAGACTTTAGAAAAAAAGATGTATTTTCCAGAATCTGTTAATGGTTGGCTGCAATTGTGGTTTCTTTTGTTGAAACAGGAGCTGAACATGTTCAAGTGAAGGGTGTTGCATAATTAAATTATCTAAGGATCAATAACTTAGTTACTGCATGCGTTTTATTCACATGTAAAGGTTGCACCATGAGCATAAAGGCAGACTCGATTTTTATTTGTAGAGGCTAAAAAACTTAAAGGCCCAGTGTCAGTGGCACCCCAGAAAGGTTTCATAGGGGTTGAAATAAAATGAATGAAATAAATGCCCCTTTATTTATTTTCATTATAAGAAAGAAAGAAAGAAAGAAAGAAAGAAAGAAAGAAAGAAAGAAAATGCATCCAACACCCTTGCATCAAATTTGAGAAACAAAAAACTTTTTTTCCCCTGTGTCCTGTCTGGCTGTGAAGCAAACAGAATTGATGTCTGAATGCTGGTGACAAGCCTTACAGATTTACTCTCAGGTGGAGCATCAAAGCCTCTGCTCCAATGTCACGCCTGATACTTAAAACTTTATTGTTATGGTTTATTGAAAGCTTTTTAAATCTGACCAGACACGGAGAAAGTGGTGAAAGAGAAAGGAAGAGACAAGGGGGGGGGGGGGGGGGGGGAGAGTCCACAAAAATAAAAAATCAATGGTGAACAAGAGTCTGCTTCTAGATCTGCAAAAAGAGAAAAACAAACCAAAAAAAGAGACATACAACAATTCAACAGGAGCAAACTATCACTGTGTCAGCCTGATGAGGAAATATAAAATCAGCATTGTTTTACTGAACAATCACAGTGCATTTAGTGCCAACCACAGCCTTAAGACATGTGTTGAATGTGCCCAAGTCCATACTTATGAGAGCACCTGTGTGTGTACACGTGCTTGTTTATGTAAGTTTTCTCTATAGGAGCATCCAATACAGAGTGTGAGGGGCCACAGATCTGCCCCCCAAAGATGTTTAGGAGCTCCAAGTCCCAGAGATCCAGGAGCTGCCCCAGAGTGCAGGGACCCCAGGGAGACTGTAACCAGAAAAGCCCCTGCCCCCCTCGAGAGGCGCAGAGGATCGCCCCGGGGGGTCACAACCAGCAGCCGGCAGAGTCCTGGGATATATCAGTGGCAAGCCCACAGGCCCGCCCACAGCCTCCCACCCCCAAGCCGGCTGAGAAACACAAAACTTTTAGAAAAAAATATTTGAAACATCAAAATTATGTTAATTGTGCCACGGTTGATTAACTAGAGAAAAGGTTTCTTCTAGTAGGCAGGAATTAAAATAAATGATGCTATATTGTTATGTAAATCGTTTTCAGGATATAAAATGAGTTATATCAGGATATGAAATTTTTGCCATGTCGCCCAATGTTATGCTTAGAACGTTTGTCTTTACAGAACATGTTTACACCAAGGGGCCATTTTGGGTTATGTTTTTGAAGCCAAAAAATTAAAATTAAAATAAAAAAAGAGTGGCAAAAATTTCAGTTCCATCCTCATCCGCTAGGGGCTAGCACCAGAAGTGAGCAAATTCTCATTGACGCCTATGTTAAAAATGCCAAATTCACATCAGAAATAAACATGTTTACAGCCTGGTTCAAAAAACCATTTTAGGTTTAATAGATCTAGTTTACATTCACAACAACTCTCAGGGGCGTGATTTTTTTCTTAACCCTTCCATTTAAGTCTAAACAAATGCTTAAAATTCTGAATAATTATTGAGCATCAGATCCATCAAAGCTATGTGTGACTTCAGAGCTAGCAATGGGAGCTAGCTCCAGAGAAAGGCGGCAGCCTGGGCATCACGGTAATAGATGTTCGGCCATTTTGACTCTTTGAACTTTAGTTGTGTCCTCTGTGTTTGTGTTCTTGTTTGGATGTTAATCGTGGAATCAAGATGTGGTTACTGCACTAACAGGTCATCCAAGCAGTTTCCGAAAGTAATATTATATTTTTGTACTTCATTTTGCTGGCTGAATGGGGGAAATACTGCTTGGTCAATCATGTTAGTGGGGCAGCTGGCTGGATAAAAAACTTTGAGCGGGTGCCCGGATTCTCCTGTCTCCTGCCAAGGAACAGTTGCTAGAGCAGTTGGCTGGCTGTTCTCGTTTCCTAGGGCAAGGCTGTAGTCATGCTGGTCAGTTGTGGATCTCAGAAGACCACAGAAACACTGGTATCCAGCATGTTTTAGTTTTAAAACGTTCAACACAGCTTATTTCAATCAACAGGTGATTAACAGGCTTCTGCAGAGCTTGATGAGCTGCTGCACAGGTGATTCAACCACTGAACCACGTACGATGGAGCATAGAAACCACTAAAATGGGCTGGATACCAGCTCTCTAGGGCCAGGATTGAGAACCACAGCAGCATCTCCCTCTGATATAATGGCTTTCCTTGGGTAAATGTTGGTATTTGCAGGTAGACAGGCTGTCAGGTTGACAGCAGAGGACGAAATGTGTTCACAGCTAAAGTGACCGGATAGCACCTGAAAAAATGTGGTACTTTTTGTTTTCACCCAGAGTCTGAACAATAAAGTAATAAAAACACCCATGTTTCAGTTTTATTTCACAAAATAAAAACAAAATTTGATGTCTAGTTAGCTGGAATCCATGCTAAGTGGAGTGAATCACCCTCACTCTAACCAGTGTGCTCTCCTGTCTCTGGGTCACATTCTGTCGGGGATACTCACATTGGTACGACACCTGTTGACACAAACCTGACATATGAAATATTAAAATCAAATTAGGTGCTGCAGCTTTTATAGTACATTTCTGGTCAGAGATTAAAACAGAAAATACAAAAAAAACATGACTTTTTTAGTTTTTTTAATCCATGTATAAAGCAATTAACAAATAAATAAATAAAATCAGTTTTTCCATGTTTTATTTTGTTATTTTCAATCAATAATATAAAGAACAAATGATACACGGATTCTTCAGGCTTATCGTAGTTGTGGGCTTGACATGCAGGGGTTTATGGGGTTGGAAGAGGAAGAAGAATAAAAGGAAGTAACAGATTAACAGTGGGATCCATTTTTATTTAACATAACTACAGCAAACATGCCTTCTTGACAATTTGTGCCACTGTTTGCAGGGAAAGGTGTAAAAATAAAAGGAGGTGGACACAGAAATAGCTGAGCAAACGTGTTGGTACGCTTAAGAGTGGTTCTGGTACATTTAGGTCGCAGCACTGCTTTAATAGTTGGAAATCCTAATGAGGGAAGAGCAAAATCTCTAAAGTTTCTGATTTTCATGCAACTGCATGATTGCTGATTGGCAGCTGGTTGTGAGGTGTCGATCACTTCTTTTTACACCAGGGCTATTCAATTCCAGGCCTGGAGGGCTGGTATCCAGCACATTTTACTGTTAACTCTGCTTCAGCACACCTTATTTCAATCAGCAGATGATTAACAGGCTTCTGTAGAGCCTGATGAGCTGCTGCACAGGTGATTCAACCACTGAATATGTTGTGTTTGAGGAGAGAAACCACTAAAACATGCTGGATACCGGCCTTCCAGGACCGGAATTGAATACTCCTGCTTTACACTGTGTCAACTAAATGATGCAATATCCGATATATTTTGCTGCCCTTTGCTTCTATTATTGTCACCGTAAAAAACATTTAATTAACAAGAACATGGAGCTTTACCTTAGCCTGTCATGCTACGCATCCAAAGTTGAAAGACTCCTTAAGTAGAAGTTTGCATCGTTGTCAGCACAATCTTTGTCCAGCGAGCCATTGGACATTTGCCACTGCAACCATTCTAGAAACTCCACATCTGGGAACATCAGTCTAACCAAAATGACATGTTAATTTTCACAACTTTAGAGGAAAAAGAAATACACCACATTCACTATACACATTTACACTGTGTCTCAATTCAGGGTCTGCATCCTTCGTCGACCGGTTACGTCACAGCGTCGCGACTAGGCCTGTCACAATTCAAAGACTCCTTCAAATGCGGTCGACGAATCCGGCCTTCTTTACGCTTGTATGAAGGATGGGTCTGGTGTGTCCTTCAATGGTTTACATTTCCAGAACTGCGCTGCTCTGGGTGGCTGCATGTTGGAGTAGCTCTGTTGACTATATGTAAGTTTAGCCTTTTCTTGGGCATTTTTTCTTCTAGTTTCTCAAGAAAAACTGTATTTTTTGGACACTTTACTTTTCTGTTTCTGGTGCTGTTAAGCTTGGAGGAATTTTACTGCAATTTTTTTTAGCTTTTTTCACTTTTTGAGCATTTGTTATGATGTGTAACCATGGCAACAAGCTGGTGTACAATCGGGAGCGGCTGATTAACATTGAAAAGGCTGAAATAACACCTCAACTGAAGCCAAAAATCCCAAATGAGCTACAGTGCAAGAAGAGTGGGTGCAGAGCGGGAGCAAAACGGAGACAGAGAAAGGAAATTCAAACCATCTCTTCCATCGATCATAATGGGCAATGTGGATGGAGGAACTCCAAGCCCTTTCAAGGACTCAGCCAGAGTTTTGGCAGTTTCAGATCCGCTGGAGGAGATAATGCAAAGAAGGATTCTCCAGAGAATCAAGAAAATGATGGACAACCCTGAGCATTCTCTCCACAAGACTGTCCGACAACGGAAGAGTGTCTTCAGTCAGAGGCTTCTTCAGTTTCGCTGCAACACTGACCACTACTGGAGATCCTTCCTGCCAACAGCCATTGTAATATACAATAACTCTTTGATGACTTGATTATTAATATTATTCTGAGCTACTACAGCAATCAATTTCCCTCTGGGATTAATAAAGTATTTTTGAATTGAATTGAATTGAATTTCCCAAGATGCCTTGCGGGCCGGATGGCAGAACTTTTAAAAACAATGGCGGACAGTGAAGCGGGAGCTGTCAGAGAGGATTGCGCATATAAATGTCAGTATAAACTTGAAAACTGTTAGGTTAAGGACTTTTTGTGATACATGAAAGTTATTTTAGTTAGAAATGTTACAGTAAAAGTGCTTGTATTGCGGTCTCGGCTCGTATGTTCGGCTACTCTGTGTCGTACTTCTCCCGCTACGTTTTCCCCCTGATTTTAATAGAAGTTTGTATTTTAGGGACAAAAGAGAAAACCATGGACTTTATTAAGCTTAGGGCGGAGATGGACCACATGATTACTGGAGCAAAGTATTCGGCGGCTGTGGCATGGAGGTACAATAACATCTCATATTTTAAAAACTCGTTTGAGTTTAGTTTTTTCTGCGAAAACATGAAAGGAATACCCCATTGTCCTCTTTTCTCTATCTTTTCTCTTCCTGTTTATTTTCTTACATGTTTGTTAAGACTATTATGGAGAAAATGGGCATCCAGGGGAAGGTGACAGCGATGACCAGCTTCTGGAGCTGATCAGGGAGGACTTGAGGCTGCAGAGGGAGGCAGAGCAGCAGAGGGCACAAGAGAGAAGGGAGAATTTTGACAGGCTTGCTAGAAAAAATGGTTAAGGAAGATTAAACATGTACATAAGAAAGAAATATCTAAATAAATAAGTTCTGTATTTAACTCTTCAATTTTATTTTTGTTTACAAATGTGAATTGTTTAATATTACAGTGTATCCGCTGGGTCTTGAAAAGTCTTAAAAGGTGATAAATTGGTTTTAGTCAAATTAAGACCCTTAGAAAGTATTAAAAACTATTATCACATCTTTGCTCAGCTTGTCGAAAGTATTTTCTCTGAATTAGCTCTCCAACAGTCAAAGAAATGATTAAAAAGCTAAATAAAACTTCCAGCTCCATCGTTTAAAGTTCCTTCTCCCTTCTGCTCAGCGGTTCCACGGTTGCTAGGTGACAGAACGTTTGCCGAGGGAGTGGCGGGAATTCATGAAGGCTAGGCCTGTTCAAATTCACAGCCGTTAGCATCTGGTCTACTCGGCCGACGGAGGACCCAGCCCACGTTGGCCGAGTAGACTGGGTCGTTCGAAGGATGCAGACCCTGAATTGAGACACAGCGTTCATCCTTGTTCTATTGTTTTAACACAACTTTTACCTCATGTTTGTTGCCAACAACAGGAGATTAAGTTCAAGAAAAAATGTTTTTGTTTGAAAACTGGTTCAGTAATAACCTTGTCTTATTTAAACCTGACAGCTATTAGCACAGCTACCCAGACTTCATCGATGCTTAAGGTTGTTTATCCTTGAGAGTTCTCTGAGTTATAATTTAAAAAAAGACTTAAAGACCTTGAAATTATTTGAAAAAATTGCAATGTAATTCATTAGTAAAGTTTTAGTTTATTAAAATGTATTTGTCAATGTACATTTATCATTACTTTATAGTATTATTTTATTTAAGTACCCCCATGTCCATTTTCTGGGACCAGTAATTTACCTATATGAAGAGAAAAACAAAAGGAAAATCACCCCTGTTGAGTTTCTGTTGAGGATAGCTTCGTAAGCTAACATTAGCTTAGCAGCTAAGGCAATGTTAGCCCGGACTTTGTAAAACATTCAGAGAGAAAAACTGAGTGAAGAAACAGAAACTCATTTCACCTCTTAGATATGCTACAATTATATAATGCCTCTTTGAACACCATGCATGTAATGTTGGGTCATGTGACTTTTGGCATTAAACAATCACTTTTGATAAGGCAATGGCAAATGGGGGTGGAGCTCCAGTCACCATTTTGCTGCAGCGTATTGAATAGTTGGTGAAGTTAAATTAGAAATAGGAACTGAGGCCTTTATTTAGGTTGATATTTTGAGGGGAGACATGTTTCTAGTTTGTGAGTTATTTGTGGCTTTTATTGACTTTATTTATTTATTTATTTATTTATTTGTGGGCATTACAAAATAACACATACTTTATCATGGTGTTGTCTGACATTGAGCCCAAACAGGAGCCTCGTTAAAAACAAATGAAACTCTTATAAATCAGAGTGTGTTGTTGTTTACCATCTACATGTATTGATTTTAGCCAGAACACTGAATCTTTCTCTTCCTGCTCAGTGGTGGTGCTGCATCATCCTTCAGCGTTCAGACAGCAGCCTTCTGGGAACAGGAAGTGAATCAGAGTCTGAAGTGGACACAAGACTCTGATAGCTCCCATCTGGCTCTTCTTTAAGGCTTCCATCCAATCAAATTAGTTTTGATTGATCAACAAGCTCTGCCATTGGATGGTTGTCATGGCAATATAAATCAAATTTCTGCTGCTAGTGTGGATGCCTGGTCTGCGAAAGACCAACGAAACATGGTGAGCATGAAACTAAAAGGAGTTTATTCCATCTCTAATGTTTAGTAATTTAAAGTTTTGGATTTCAGGAGGCGTCCTCTAAAAAATTATGAGAATGATTTTCTGGTATAAAACACTGATGGAATTGATACAAAATAAAACATAAAAAAGAAAGGGTGACTTGTTCTAACATCTCACAGTGATAAACCAAATAATCTCAACCAAAACTAGCTACTAAATTTGGTACACAATAGATTTATGTAAAAGCAGTTTTTAATAAAAGGGTCTTTAGCTGTTTTTAAAAGAAGAATCTGACATGATTTGCTTTATACAGACACTGAAACTTTTGTTAGAAAGGTAGATCTGAACCAGACAAGAACAGTTTCAGAGATCCCCACAGAACGTTTTTCACTCATGAAGTCGTAGCATCATATTCTGTTCAGTTAAAGGGAGTTAACCATTGATATGGAACAATTCATTCAAAGCAAACCACCTTCTTTCAACGATGATATAAATGTTAGGGACCATCTTGTTTTTTTCCTCGTGACAATCCCATGTATATACAGTATATGGTGAGAATCCCCAGAGAATCCTCTGAGGTCAGAGTCCAGCTGTTAAAGTGATCCATTTGAGGTTGGCGTCTGTCATCAACTAACAACATTTTGAATGGGACAAAAAGTTTCAGTTATTTACTGAACAAGAAAACAACAGCTATGGACTCCAGCAGCAGGAGACCACACCAGGTGTCTCTCCTGTAACTTAAGAAAAGGAACTCGGATAATCTAATGTGGTTTCTTGAAAATGACAAGTTCTTTGGACTTAAACGGCTGCACCAGTCACCATATGTTAACCCAGAATCTTCAGGATGTGGTGGAACAGGAGACTCGCCTCGTAGATGCAAATGAGTGAAGTCTCCATGTCAATATAGAGCAAAACCTCAAAGAAATCAATCTAGCACATTAAAGAACCTATACCAATGAGAATTACTGTTCTGAAGGCAAACACGGGTCCAACCTGGTGCTATAGGCGATGGGACTGTGTCACACTTTAAGTTAGGGCTGTGTCACAATAACTCAAGAAAGCTCAAGGAAATTTTGAATTCAAAAGTGCATTTTATGATTGATAAAAATGATTTAAACAGAAAGGTAACTGGTCTAATATCCTTCAAATGTTGTGGGTTTTGGACACAAAGCACCCGTTTACTCTCATTTGATGCCGAGGTCAGCCCTTGTTCTATGGATTTCCCTCTTAACAAAGCCTAAAGTTGTCTTTCAGACATTATGGGATCACAACTCAATCAGTTACATTTGTTGATAATTTCAGTGGCACTGACATCTCAAAAAGGAGACGATAAATAGTGTGCCCATTACCAGGGTTTATAGGGGAGTTTGTTGTGTCTCTTTTGACAATATGAAAATCATAATTCATATGAGCTGCCTGCTGCTTTATGCAGTTGGAGTCTGGAGGCTAAACTTGAGTAATGCCAGGCCACGTGTTCACTCATAATACATCAAAGGAATATGAAACTGAGAAAAAGGAGGAGGGGCAGCAAATTAGCAGCTTTAGAAATTGATAGCAGGTGTTTACATGTGGCATTTTTTGCATATTATAATGTGGAAGCGGGGGGGTGTGTAATAAGCATCACAAAGCGTTGCATCACAATCAGTGTAATCCACAATGACCTTGACGTTTTATGATGGATTGGAGGAGAAGGATTACTGTAATTGCTCCCTCCTTAGTTCCCCTCACGGCTTCCATCCTTGTTTCCCTTCCTTTCCTTTCACCCCTCCGCTGCGTGTTTTTGACATTAAAAAGTGCTCCATCATCCTCGATGCGCCGCCTTGTCGCCTGCCGCTCGGATGACCATTAATCGCTTAATTCCAGTAAACCTACGTGCTCACAAAAGGCCGCTGTCTGCCGCTTAATGCATGTGTGATTAAGCTTCTGGGCCAACCACACGGCATTATTAGCCAGCAGGTCCTTGTATAGAGGGGCCAAATGCCTTCAGGGGGCCCGCGGGTGGTGTGTGGAGGAAGAGGAGGAGGCGGCAAGTTAATGACACTGACCCTCACTTCCCCAACAGCTATTCAATTCAACAATAATAACGGGTCATGCAGCTGATTTATGAGGCTGAAGCTAATAATTGTCTATTGCTAATTCCTATGTGGACTATGTGAAATAAAATATGCCCTGACCCTATCAGGGGCAAGAAGCAGGAGGCAAAAAAGACACACACACACACACACACACACACACACACACACACACACACACACACACACACACACACACACACACACACACACACACACACACACACACACACACACACACACACACACACACACACACACACACACACACACACTATGTTCAAGAGTCGCAGCTTGTTGCAGCTTAAAACCCAACAAATAAAAGAAAATATATCTTTTACTCTGTGATTAGAGAGAGGAGCTCTGAGCCAGGCAGCAGACTGTCTGGCTCACATGCGCCCATCCCGCTCGCCTGCACCGCTGCAATAAATGAATAACAACCGAACAATGTGTCGTGGAGAGGCGGATTCGATTACTAAGTTTATTTACAGGGAAAATCTCATGAAGGCCATTGACCACCGTTAAACAGCGCGGGATGAAACGATGACAAGAGCCCCGATAAGAATTTAATTCCATCTCATTTCAGACGATTTTATGAATCAAATTCTTGAACACTGGCAAGAGATTTAATGATCACATCTTAGCGAAATCTTATTTCAGAAGCGGTCGATGGCATTTCTCTGCGTTAATGTCGACTTAGAGGTTGGAGTAATTTAGTAATTGATTCCTTGCCTGGCTCTCGCTCGTGCCAAGGCCGCGTTTGAGGGTAATATGTTTCCTAATCTTATCCTCCGGAATAAGATTTTTATGTTAATCCACTGGCTGGTCTCGTGGTCACTTGGGGAGCACAGATAAAGCTCAGAGGGCTCAATGAGGGGCATGATCGACAAGCAGAGCTCTCCAGGAGATGCTTTTGGGTTCGGGAACGCAATGGCAAGATGACATGTGCAGAAATATTACATAAAATTGAGGGTCAGAGCATGAAAATATAAAAGTCAATTATCATTTTACTAATATTTAGGTGATGCAATAATAAAAAACTGATGGTTTCATCCTCTTCTTTAACACACAACCCTTAGAGCGCGGGGGGCAGAGTAAAGGTGCAGCATTTAAAACCACAACATGACTGAACTTGCGCGCGCCAGGCTGAAAACCCCGACGTGCCTTTGTGATGTGTTTTCCTTCCTTACTCTGCAGACACCGAGAGGAGAAACCAGCTTCTAATTTAATTTAGTCTCTTCTCCAGATGTCACTTTCCATCTGCGCGCTTGGAAACGTGATGCGCTTTTTACGCACCCGTCTGGAACACCTCAAACGTGCCCCTCATGCTCTACATCACGGGCTTAACTTTTAGATTTAAACTCTGAAAATGCAGAAGTTCTGTAAACGGACAGCATTCATATCTCATTCGGTTTCTTGTCAAATTGGAAACTGTGACAAAAATAAATAAAAATACAACAATCCACCATGTTTTTTTTCATTCAGCGCACCCGTCGCCTTCATCCATCCTGTTAAATTGAGACATCAGACTAAATCGCCAAGAGAGTGTCTCTAAAATGAATGTTTGATCTGCTCCGCAGCCCCTCCCTTGCAACAAGCGGCCTTATTAATAACCGTTTTGATAAGCGCAAGATTTCCTCGGGCGGAGGAGTGAGACGTCGAAGGTGAAATGTGACAGCGGCCCCTCCCATCGCTCTCCCTCTTTTTAGCCTCCTCTGTTTCTTTGCCTTTTCGGGGGAGTGGATCCATCCAATCCATCCAGAGACAATGGCATTTTGTTTCTCTTTTTTGTCCCTCCTGTCGACCCGCATTCCTATATTGCTGAGCAACGATAGTGCGCACTAAATGGAGAGGAGTTCCTCCTTTACCTCAACTATTGTTCGGCACTTGCAGGGATAGCTCGGGGTCTTGCACACATCGCATTTTCCTGATTTATTTAAGTAATGCTAAACAGTCAAAGCCATTTATTTGCCATATAATTACAATTTAACAGCTGCTTTATTTGCATTAAAGCACCATTATGCTACTGTAAATCACCACATGGGATTCAACCACAGCGTTCCCTGTGCGTCTTTTGCCCCCTTGGCTTAAAACAAGCAGCTCAGACTGCTCTGCAATGGTTTGAATTGAATATTCGCACATCAAAAAGTAAACAGTGGCCTTTCGTCTCGCCCGACTCAGCTGAAAGAATTAAAAGATGTTGAAACTATCAAAGAGGAGGCGTTTGAATGGCTGGTGGACTCTGGCGGAGGAGACCGAGGCCACGGAGCGCACAAATAAAAAGCGGCTTCAGTGAAAGAACCCGATGGCTAAAAGCTCTAATTGTATTTGCCTCGGCGAAATATCAGAAAAGACTTCTCGTTTCTTTGAGCGTTATTAGATTAATTCTCAGAGATGGCTTCTTTTCTCGCTGCCAGACGCGTGGAGGGAGGACGGTGAACCATTTGGCTCTTTGGTTTCAATAATCAAATTAACCATTTGGTACAACTTTAGGGTCTCATGCTCGTGTGTAGAAAGGAGATAAAAAAGAAAGCATTTACATAATAGGAAGCGGGTTGTGTCAGTAAAGAATTGACGTTTTCTGTTCATCTCTGAGGAGACAATGAGGAAAAGAGAGAAAAAGGAAGAAAGAGAACTACGCTGCAGCGCGTCGACAGCTGTGGAGAGAAGTCTAAATTGTTTTTGCAAATATTTTTGGAGCTGCAATGTGCAACGATGACAAGAAACGATCATATAATTTAACTTATTTTAAAACAACTGAATAAAAAAAGTTTCACTGGAATGTTGCGTTTTATCAATATTTGAATCAGATTTTTATTTATTACAAAAGTGCTAAAGCGAGACGCTGTTCTTTTTGGTTTCAGAAAGTATTTGAAGTTTTTTAATCAGCATTTTCCCAGGTGTCTTTAAGGCTGAAGGAAAAACATCAATATGACGATAAAATCATATATATATATATATATATATATATATATATATATATATATATATATATATATATATATATATATATATATATAGAGAGAGAGAGAGAGAGAGAGAGAGAGAGAGAGAGAGAGATAACATTCCTGTAAGACTGAACAGGTTGGACAGGTGGACAACAAAACAGTTCAAACAAACTCAGATGTTTAATCCAGTCACGAAGCATCAAACTCACAGTCCCTGTATGATTATTTTAAAGTATTATTGTAGTATTTAAATCATCTAACGGACCAGATGAGCGCGTTGTTGGTGCGCCATTGTTTCATCTTTTAAGGAGAAAATACAACTGAGAGCTCCACCGAGAAGACTCAATTCAATGAAAGAAGAGAAAGAAAACACACCGAGTGTGTGAGCGCTCACCTTATTACACAAACCGAATTAACCACTCAGCCAATATTGGGAAGCCTAAGAGGTCCGATGACTGCCTCGCCAGTTCGTTACTTTCATTAGAAAGATGTTATTTGCCAAATAAACGGAATAATGAAAGTAATAAAGACAATTATAAAGTCATTTGAATCATAAAACAACACACCCGGAAGTTTAGTAGAGATCGCAGCCCCCAGTGGAGGCGAAGAAAAAAACAAAGGTGTGTTAGTTTGGTCAAAAAGACAGACTGGAAACCAGACTCGTGTAAAATATGTGGAGTTTTGATTGAGAATGTTCTACTTCTGCGCATTTAAATCAGTTTTGTGTAATTTCTTGCAAATGCAGCCTAATTCAGTCATTTATGAATCAAAAAAACACACAGAATCTAATGTGCGCCTCTCCTCTTTGTGCTTTATGTATTTTGCATACATTTCATAAAGGAAGTTACACCCGAATGAAAATTTTTGCACATTTAATTGTAATATTTTTTCCAAAGAAAACAAGAAAATAAATCACCGAACACACATTTGGTTTTATTTTTTTGGAAAAAATTAGCAAAGCTGGTATAAAACCCTCTGATCTCTGTGCGTAAAAATGACGGTTTTAAATGGACAGGTTTTACGGCTCCGGAGCAGAAAATCAGAGTCTAAAACAGCAGGAAGAAAAAAATGTTGAGCGCACGGACAGAAAGAAGAGGCAGAGTGGGAATACTCTGTGAAATCCTGCCCAAGGTATACGGTCGCTTAAAAGGCTTAAAAGCTTGGAGAAAATTGGATCAGGGAGAATCGTCACCCAACTTTCATTATTTCCAAGTGGTGTGATTGAATTAAAGGGCAAGATGTTGGTTGGAGAGGAGTGGGGTGGATGGGTAGAGAGGGGGTGGGCGGCGGTGGTGGAGGGCTGCGTAATGGCGTGGTATTAAATTCTAATTAGAGATGCAGGGGATCAATGATAGGGAGGTTGGACAGCCCGGGCCCCCAGTGCCAGCCCAATAGACTGATGAGTTATTGTCATGTAAAAAAGCGCTAGCAATAAGACCAAACGCTTTGCTATTGTCCAAGCGGAAAGAGCCAAGTTTATTATGAGGACTATATGCTCTAGAGACCTCAGGCTAGGCGGCTCTTAGGGGGCTTTTCATAAAACAGGGCTAGGTTCCTATAAAGGAGGCCAGTTTTGGAGCAGGCGCGGAGCAGTGCACATCTACTCACCGTCCAGCCTTTTTTTTTCTCCAACCAGTTCAAACTAAACAAGTCATCCTTCCCACAAAATCATCGTTCGTTTTCCTCACTGTTATTTTTTCCCCTTCAAACCCAAATTTTTGGGTGCTTTTGTTTGACATTTTTGCAGGGAAGTGCAGCTTTCAACCTCTACCGAGCCTTCTCAAATGTATAAAATGGAGTATTCTTACCTAAATTCCTCTGCCTACGAATCATGTATGGCCGGGATGGACACGTCGAGCTTGGCATCGGCCTATGCGGACTTCAGCTCGTGCAGTCAAACCAGCGGCTTTCAGTACAATCCCATCAGGACCACTTTCGGGGCCACCTCCGGCTGTCCGTCCCTCACGCCGGGGTCCTGCAGTCTTGGGACCCTGCGGGACCACCAGAGCAGCCCGTACGCCGCAGGTAAGCAGCGGCTCCGGAGCCTCAACCCGGTGCATTATAAGGACGGCTTGATTGCATTTGAAAATGGAAATGTGTTTAGTATTTACCAAACGAAATTTGCTTACACAAATGAAAGAATTTATCACGTTAGAAGCGATTGCAGGCAAGAGGTAATTCGGTTATGGGGTTATACTATCCCAGTCACACCCAAAACCGCCAACAGAATTATCTTAAGCTGCCAAAATGATAGGCATAATTTATTTACTTTGCGATGACACATAAAGCTTCGAAAATAATTAGATAACCAAAGACTAAAGCTCATTATTGACACCAAATTGGAGTTACAGTAGCAACAAGCGGGGAGGATGGCAACCGTATGACACGATTTTAAACTTGAACCTCAATCTAAGGAGCAACAATTCATTTAACATCACAATTAACCGCTTCACAGGTCAGCGGTGTTATCAGTTCTGATCTAATCCAAACGCAATCAAATGCGTAACCGGATTTTACACAAAATAACCTATTTGAATTTCATTTGACAACATCCGACTCACACAATCACATTCCCCCCTATTACTGCCTGGAAAACACACATAACCGTGACATTTCACCTGGTTTTCAGTTCCCTACAAACTCTTCACGGATCACGGAGGACTGAACGAGAAGAGGAAACAGAGGCGCATCCGGACCACCTTCACCAGCGCCCAGCTGAAGGAGCTGGAGCGGGTTTTCGCTGAGACACACTACCCAGACATCTACACCAGAGAGGAGCTGGCGCTCAAAATCGATCTGACTGAAGCCAGAGTGCAGGTACTACGGGCCACCCAATCGCGTCTCCATTACGCACAACTAAGCATGGAGATTTTACTTTTTAACTACAATGTCATTGCGTCTAATTAAGGATTCAATTTTTGTGAATTTTACTACATCAACCATTTTTTAATTAGGATAATTAACTTTAACAACTAGTTATCTAATAATGCTAAAGCAGATGTTTCTTTTATCTAAATGTTCTGGATTTTTTTCACAGAATTAAGCTCCAAGTTTACACATATATCTACGTTTTACCTGCCGAAATATAAACGTTCAGCCATATGATCATATAAAATCTTAAATTTGTTTTGAATGATTGCAGGTGTGGTTCCAAAACCGGCGCGCCAAGTTCCGCAAGCAGGAGCGCGCAGCTGCAGCAGCCGCAGCGGCGGCCAAGTCCAGCTCCGGAAAGAAGTCCGACTCCAGAGACGAAGACAGCAAAGACACCAAAACTACCGACCCTGACAGCACAGGGGGACCAGGACCAAACCCGGTTCCGACCTCCAACTGTGGCGGACCGAGTCCCACCGCAGGCCAAGTCAACACGAACGGGAACGGACAGGTGGACCAGGTGAAGACCTCCGTGTCCTCAGGCATGGGAGTGACAGCACCCAGCCAAGGCTGGGCCACCGCACCCGGGACCATCACGTCTATCCCGGACTCTTTGGGCGGGCCATTCGCTAGCGTGCTGTCGTCTTTGCAGAGACAGAACGGAGCTAAAGCCACGTTAGTAAAAACCAGCATGTTCTAATGAAGCCTCTGAGATGAAGAACCAGAGAGCAGGAGGGAAGAGACGCGTTTCCTACTCCGGAGACTGAAAAGCAATCGCTTCAAGACACACCTGAGGACAATAAACAGTAGTTCAAAAGGGACGAACGCGATCTTTTTATTTTTACGCACTGCGCCATTTCTTTAGCCCGACACATTTCCTTTAAAGTATTCACCTAAACAAGTCACGTTGTGATTATTCTGCAAACGAATCCGATTCCCTTCATCTCTCGAGCATCAGAACTACTAAAGCAGTGAGACGGGATGTGTCATGTATCCCTCGTTTGTAGACAAAACTGTTAAAAACAGGCATCAGTTTAAAAACACAAACAGCATTCCTTAAGTCAGGTTCATGGGGGACAATATGCTCGTTTAGATGTTTATTTTCAGTCCAAATGTTGAGGAAGTATAAATGGGAAATGCGCAGTGTGAATCAAGGAGCCTCATTACGCAGGCGCTGTGTTCGGATCGGAGACGTTAAATCCACCTGGCTGGAGAAAAACTTAACTCGCTGACTCATAAAGCTTTCTGTTCTCTACAAACGCCCCGCTGTGTGGACGTGCGCGCTTCCAGAGATGTTTGCGTTTCTAGGGCTGCTGACAGTTTAGTTTCTTTAAATTGTCGATATAAACACACTTATTTCCTCGAGATTCTAAAAAAGGCACAAACTACTGCAATGTTCACCCCCGACAGGAAATCTGTATGTTCTGTGTGTCTTTCTACGGCAGTGTTTTGTGGCTCAGACTGTATAGTGTTAATACGTATTCTTGTCTCTAGTTGAACCATAGACCATACTCCCTCGTAGATCCACCATGCAAGTCTTTTTTTGGTGTTTTACTAAATTCCCTCTGAAGAATTTATTTTGGGTAAAAGATGAAAAAAGAAAAAATGAAAGAAAAAAAAACAGGGAATGGATGCAAACGTTGTATTTATTTCTATATAATTTGCATGTTGTCTCTAATTTTACACTGATTTGTCTCCCATTTTGTGAGCATTATGTAACACGTTTTTGTCCAGGATCCGAAAGTTATTTATATGTAGGTAATGAATGCTTATATTTAAGAAGGAAATATTTCTACATGTGCACATAGTTTTCCAGGTGTACCATTGAAATGATTGTTGATGATAAAAAAATATTGGTTCACTTTGTTTTTGTCTGGTTTTCTTTTGTGGGCAAAATTGGACTTACCTTTTTTAAATACTGTTTTTGAGATATTCTTGAAACAGTTTCACTTTAATATTCCTGATTTTAAAAGAGCAGCGCTTTCAGCACCAAGGACAGCTCCTAAAATTAACCCGGCTCACACAAAATGGGATTTTTTTTATGAGGAAATAAAGACACCTTAGAATGATTGGTTTTGAATAAATTCTTACATATTCAACGTTTTTTTTGTCTAAGTGAAAAGGTACCTTAAACTTTAGACATGTTAGAAAACAAAAACTGAGAACTCCTTTATAAAGAAAACGTTGAGGCCCGAGTTTGTGACATCACATTGGAAAACTCTCCAATAAATGTAAATAAAGCCCCTCTTTGGGACTTGATCCAACGGAGAAAAACAAAACTAACATATAACAGCCAATCTGTGAATATATCAAGTCATAAAAAAATACCAGCTATTTAAAACGTAACCACTCTTTTTAAGTCAATCAGAATTCAGTCCAACTTCACAAACATTTCAAATGTTTAAACATTTATTCTCTTTGAATATTCCATGTCAAAATCATAAAATATTTCTAAAGAATCCTTCAGATGTGTTGTGCATCACTAACCAATCCTAAAATGGAAACATTGATTTATTAAAGCAAATAAAATTTGCTTTTATTTTAAATCAAGATGTTTTAAGTTCAAGTTATTTTTGTTGCAAAAATAAGACAGAACAGAGAAAGCCCTGCTTGCATTTACAATATTTTATTTATAAACATACAGTATGCAATAATAAATGTAGTTGCATTTAAACACCAAATGAAACTTTATTCCAGATAGTCTTCAGGTGAATATTACAATACAGTACAGATGCAAAAAAGCTTCATTCCCCCGCTATCCTGTTAAAACTGTCTGATTCTCAGTCTCAAAGATCTGGCTAGAAGAGACTCATCCTAAATGTAACTAAAGATAAAAATAAAACACACAGTCAGAGAATAGGCTTAAAATACTGCAGGTCAGAGAGTTATGACACCAGAGAAGCACGGATGAGAAAGAGGAGGCTGCTAGTTTACTTTCATACAGCAAATCATTTGGTTTCTTGCATATACGTGCAATTTTTTACATCCAAAATATATGGATCTCTTCTTATACTGAATAAAATGTAAGCTAGTGATTAAAAATGTGCAGTTGGCAGGACAGATCTTCCGTTTTCATCCAACCAAAAAGCTGCTGGTTTGTGTTCATGTTACCCTTGCTTCTGATTCTGTTTGATGTATGAATGAATTCTACAGCTGATAAAGGATCAGGATGACCTCCGTCATGTGCATTAAAACAGAACCACCCACAGAATGACACCATCATCGTCAGCACTGTTGCCCCTGCAGTATGGCAAGATTCCACCCAAACACATTTATATCTATTAATTCTTCACAAGTTCAATGCGAGTGCTTAAAGGGAGATAATCCATTTAAAATTAAACAGTACTTAAATGTTGCATGATAAAACTCTGCAGCTTGTCTGCAGTTTAAGAGTTTAAATTTGGCCAAATCCCTAAAAAACACCTCGGACGAGGATGTTTTCCAGCTCTGCTAAGGCACATTAAAGTCTTCAATTCCCAAGCAGACATATTGGATAAGGAGCAACCTGCTGCGACCCAGGAGGACACAAACAGCTCACGTGTTATTGCCGGTTCATAAACCTACATTCGTTCCTGTGTCTTTGTATTTGGAGCTCATCTCATCCTGTACACAGAACAGGAACCATGCTAGAACCCGGAGAGGGACAAGTGTTAAGAAAATAAACCTTTACTGGATATTTTGTTACTTTAATGATCTCACTAAACCCATGTGTGTGAGTGAATGGGGTAGCAGGAATGATCATTTCAGATCCCATCATGTTTATAAAATCCTCATCACATTATTGCCTCTGTTTTTGGAGTCTTATTATCTCGTTTCTTAAATAGGTTTTCATTTTACATGGACTAAAAGGTACATTTTACGTAAAACGCCCACTGGGTCTACGTTTCTTTGTGTTTTTGTGTTCACTCTCACTGGAGTTAATCACCGTTATTGTGATTTCTTGTCAACATGGCCGTTGGGATGAAACAGCTTGTGGATGCACACGGACCAATCCCATTCAGATCTCAGAGTATCAGATTACATAAGAAGAACATATTTTGTTTTTTTACAGCAGTCCACAGGTTTACATTTGTCCCATGTGAAGAATCTTCAGCGGTTGGTGAGCTGCAGAGGAAGCAAGGATCCCGCCACACTGCGGAGGATGTGATTTAAAGATAATCAGGTTCAAACAGGGACAGGGCTTCCTCCATGAACCTTGTGCTTGTCACAACATGGTTGGCTGGCCGGCCGCTTGACGGAAAAGACAGGAAACAAAAACAAGATCAAACATTTTAATCAGATTAAAGAAAGCATAAATAAAATAAAACCCCAGGTGGCTTTTGATTCCGATTTTAATTTTATGGCTTGTGAGAAGTATTGTGGTGAAATAAGGCGACTAAAAGGTCCAGTCCTTTCTGCTCGAAAGCTGCCTCGGCGGTTCCTCCTGATGAGTCTGAAATATCTTCATAATAGAAAATACTGACTCAAAAATAAATAGTTACCATGATAATGCTTTTAAAATGATATCATAAAATCAAAGATTTGGATTAAAAGTTTCTCAAGATTTAATTTTCAAAATAAAAACTACAATAAAATAAAACAACCGCCACTCATTCATAGTTCAGAAATGGGAGCATTAGAACATAAAGTCAAGACATGTGGGGGGGTCAGTAAGTTACTTACAGCGAGAGCGGATGTAGCACTGGTTACAGTTGAGGAGGCCGTTTCTAATTCGGACGTCTGTCCCCGTGGTCGTGTCTCCTAACTGTCCCTTACACACCCCACACTGAGAAAGCATCAGACACGGAGAAGGAAAAGATACTTATTCACTAATTACAAGGACTTCTGGCCTTCCTGAATTATGTCCAGTGAGCAAAACGCTTATCCAAGGTCAATGCTAATGCTACTACACAACCAAGGTCAAAGGGCAGTGCTGCCGCCTTAAAAGGACTCCAGTCTTAAAGATTTCACATGAAGTCAAACAAGATTTATTTTATAAATCTTTACACACTTCATTTAGTAAATGGCAGCGATCTGCAGCATGTTCAGAGCATCCAGGGGTCAAGTCCAGCAGACTGTTTCTGCTGAAACAACCATGTCATGCAGAAGTTATGGGGGGTAATGGTTTACAAATGAACAGCACAACAACAGCTGTGGGACTTGGTAGACTGAGGATGACAGAGATGCACTTTGGTTTTGGCAGAGCCGTTAGCTTATTGGTTCTGTAGGGCATAAACGCTGTTTCTCTAATCTGAGACCTTCCAGGAAGCTTTGAACAGCAGCCATTTTAAAAACATCACACACATCACACACATCAGTGTGTACAGACCTAAAACAGAAAATACCTTCCTGTCTTTAAACATCACATCTAGATGACTGGTCTGTTGAGCACCAACCTTAAAGCAGTGGATGTGGAAGTACAGACTGAGGGTCTCAATGATCATGGCTGCCCCCTTCCCTAAAGGCTGACCACAGCTGGAACACAGCTTCTTCCCACTGACAGACCTGCAGGACGGGTGGGGGTGGACACACACACACACACACACACACACACACACACACACACACACACACACACACACACACACACACACACACACACACACACACACACACACACACACACACACACACACACACACACACACACACACAGATTTTTGCACATTTGTTTTCTGCATTGATGCGCAGTTATTCCACCACTGTTCTTTAATCATTTCTGCTTTTTAATACCACATCAAAGCAAATACAATAAAAACTTCTTCCTCCTACATAATCAACATTTGTAGTCATGTTTGTGTGTTTGATTCTTGTAAATTGAGAAAACTATCAGATAACTTGAAGCATCAAATGAACAAATAAACTCGTGCTTCTCCTCGACTCCACCTGCCTTCTGTTCTATTGAAATTCCAGACAGGTTGGAGCGTCGCTGCTGCAGTGGCGCATGTTATGAGATGGGTGGAAAATAAAAAATAAACGTGGACAGTGAAGCAGAAAATGACAATGCAGAAGTGATCTGCCGCCCCTCGCTGTGGGGATCGTTGTGCTGCAGTACCTGTTGGGAGGTGGGGGCAGCATGTCTGGTGCTGATGGACATGCTGCGGCAGGCTTTGATGAGCTGCTTCTTATGTTATTATTTATGGAGCCACTCCTGCAAACGGACAGCAACATGCAATACAATGATGGCTCACAGATACAGAGGTGTGATTGGCTGCCAGAGTCAGAAGAGGACCAATCCAAACCAGAGCACAGCAAATCTATATCAGCTGATCTGGTCTTACTTTGTTCCTTAGAAATATTGTTTTATATGTTTCTACTTATAAAAGCACAAATTAAAATGTTGAAAAAATCTCTTAACCTACAGTATTTAACCTCAAATAAAGGAGAACTATGCAGGGAAATTCGGGTCAAAGACGCCACCTGCTGGTCACCCTTGGAATAAAATCTCAAATAAAATCTCAATTTTACATCATGGAATTTTTTTTAAACAAAGTAGAACAGCATTTATTTATTTAGTGATACGTGACAATAAAGCAATGTCCAAAGGTCAAATGAATCATTGTGAAACAACATCTTTCAGACAAAGCATGGCTGAAGTTCTTTTTATTTACAGTTGCATTTACACACCTTCTCTCTCCAGCAGGCCGACTTGGCCCGTCGCTCTCAGCTGGGGGTTCTTGTGGTTTCCTGACCGGTGTAGAAGGTTTGGCTGGAGGTGGAGGAAACTTCTGTCCATTGTGAACGCCGTGACCGAGTCTTTCTGCCTGGCTGCTGTTCTGACTCACCAGGCTGACCGTCCGAAACAGAAACAAAGGTGACACATTAAATAAAATGTGTTCACAATTTTGTTGAGTTTAATGGATATTTTAAAAACAGCGCCTGATCAAAAAGGGTTCCCACATGCATTCAAAAAATAAATAAATAATAAAAAAAAACTGCCTCACACTGGACAAAATAAGTGATTAAAATATTTCAACTGTAGGAAAAAGAAAGAAAACACAACTGATGCATAACAAACAAATCTGTCATTTACTCGTGGGTGAAAACTTGTTATTTCAAGTCATCGTCAGCGGTCTCCAGTGCTTTAAACTACAACGTCTGAAGGCACCGTCAGATCTGGAGTTAACCTTAAACGAACATGCAGAGATCATAAAGATCCGAGTCAACAAAGGTTGACAACTCGAAAGGCGTTCTTACCCCAGCATAACACCAAAGTTAAGATCCAACCAGAGATCGCCTAATAAAGATCTCAAGGTTAATATTAGCCAACAAACCACACAAACAAAGGTTCCACAAAAAGGGTTTGGGAGGTCTGGAGAACAACAGCGAGCCCGCACTTTTGTCTCCCTGAACGTCAGGTGGACACAGCCTTTTATACCTGGTGTGCCTCATCAGGGTGATGACATTTAGCTGAGCTCCTCAGAGGCCTGCAGAGGGAAGAGGAGGAAGGCGGCATTCCGGCCAATCAGAGTCCACATCGCAGAGTGGCGTCACAAAATAGTCTGGCTCCCGAAGTTTAAAAAGGCCAGGCTGGTGGCCGTAACATAGAAATAGAGACTAGTTTACACCTCTCCGCCTGCGGAGGTCCAGAAACACACTGTGCCATTTTTCATCCACGCAAAGGCTCTCAAACAGGCATGCAACGACAGACAGAGTAGAGCCCGTTTTTTAACGATCCATCAAATACAATGGAGAGTGCACGTCTGTGATTGGTCGGCCCAACAATAGCAGCAGCGTTGGTGGAATGGCCGTCCACAGAAGCCGCAGTCTCCATCGCTCCAGTTGAATTCTTTCAGCTCAATGAAAACTTGCTTTCTGTCAGCCGTTGCTTTTTGAGTGAATTGGCGTTTACAAGCTTTTCTGTTTATTTATTTTCATCTTCAACTGTATTCAACAAAATAGGAACAATGACAAATTCCACAATCAACACAAGAATCTGAAATTTAAACTTAAATTCACTTCTCCTTTAAGATATTCACGTTTTCAAGCTGAAATATACCGTCATCAACCAGAGACGTCACTGCAATAGGCAGACCTGCCAGAAAAGGTCTAAGGCCTCTGCTGTCCTGGTGGAGAACGGCTTCACAACACTGACACAGCAACAGAGAAGTATAAAAGGAAAACATCTTCGTGAATACGTGTGTGAGTGCTAACTTGTTGATGGAGAAGTATGAACTAGGCATTAGTTGGAGGAGTGGGGGTGGAAAACGACAGGATTTGGAGTCTTAATCATTTCTGTTCATGATATGCAAACATCTCTCTGATTGGATAACAGCATTGTGACTACCACTGACTCCATTTGCTCTGCAACGTTGATGTTTTCTCTCCACAAATAACTCAAGTCTGAAGGAGTTCTGCTGTGTGGTGGAGTTGCTAATGCTAACGGTTAGCTTCTACTAGCCGAGACGTTGGGTGTGTCCGAATCCACGGGAAGGATGCTTGTAAGAGTGCATTTTAAGGTCGATGACGTCACAGCGCAGCGACGAGCACTATCCGAATTCCAAGAATACTCATTCTCGCGTCCTCGCTCTGCCCACATTTCAAGGACGGGTTTGTTGTATCCTCACCAACAAGGCTATCCCAGCATGGTTTGCGCACCGGCTGTGGATTTTCAACAGGTAGAGAAAATGGGGAAAGCTACGAAGTTTTAAACGTAAGTTTGTTAAAAACTAGCCGTAGAAATCTAAAAAGCTTAAAGCGGTTCAGTTTATAGACATTTTTCGTTTGTATATTTGTTCTTTAAATTACATTTTAGGCAGAAATCAGCCAGAACAAGTTTGTTTCCCGGGTCCCAGTTATGTGTGTGTGTGTGTGTGTGTGTGTGTGTGTGTGTGTGTGTGGCGAATTAAACTTGTCATTTGTTTTAAGGACAACGAAGCAAAGAAGCGTTTTTATTAAGCTTAGAGGTGAAGAGTGAAGCTGTTTACACACAACCACAGACGTTCTTCTGTGAAAAGTAGTTTTACATTCAGGGATTTACACAGCTGACACGTTTTAATGGAGTAAAAAGTTTGTGTGAAGAATATAATTTTTATCTTCTCATGTGGATAAATGTAAAAATGTGTTTATTGCCTTTTTGTCACCTGTGGTCTCTGATTTTCTCTGTAGGACTGCAGGTGTCCAGGGTCAGGAGAGGCTTTACCTGTTGTCATCCTGGGAGAGAGTCCTTCTACTGTCATCATGTTAATGTTATTTAGCTGTTTGACATTTTAACACATTTATTAAAACAAATACTAACTGATAACTCTTTCTGATCATTGATTTTATCACCAATTTTATTATTACAGATGTTTTTGAACATGTTACATGAACAGAAAATGAAAAGATGGTAAGGAGACAAGATTATTTATAATACGTTACACTTATTTACAGATCAAAACCAGTATGGACCAGTTATGTACGGTTAAAGCAGGATTAACCTGAGTGACTCTTCCTGGATCATTTATTTAAACTGAGTGAGCAGGAAGTCCTTAACAGTGCAGCTGGATCTGCTGCAGGAGGATCCAGACGTGGATGGAGGGCTGGAGCAGACCCGTGGCTGGACGTTTCTGGTCAGAGGAACATCATACAGGACGGTCTGCAGAGTGAGCTCTGGGACGCTTCCTCTCACTGTCCACTCCATCGTCCATCTACAGGGACTGCTGGGCTGGCTCAGACGACGGCTGTTACATCTCTGTGAATGACTTGCCTGTTAACAGCAGTGGTGGTCTGCTGGTACCTCCTGCAGGACAGAGCACCGCTGACCTCCTCCACACACATCTTCCTCACGCTCATCCTCCAGACCCACAACTTCACCAGCACAGAGGCAGATGTGCAGCACAGTGCATGCTGACCTGTAATAGATTAAAAAAGAGGTTTTTTATAGAAAAATGTAAAACAAAACATAACCTGCAGTACACCGATTCTGTTCAGTTTAAAGAAAAGCAGCAGGGAATAGTTAAATAAAAACTACAGAAAATTTACATTTTTAAGACAGATCTAAGCATTATTAGGCTTAAGTTGAATAAATAAATGCACATTGAAAACACTTCTATGCTATTTTATTAAAAAGCCTGTTTTTTAAAACGTTTTACCCTCATTTGATGCAAAATAAGTTCTAAGGTCCAAATAAAATTAGAAAACATCCTGCTGCATTCAACATTCTGCATTTGGTTTATATTAATTACTTACATGATAATACTCTGTAGTAATGTGTTGTGTACGTTTAACAAGTTCATTCTGTAGTTTAAAACATACATGAAACCATCTAAAGTTAACATGTAAGTCCGGAAAGCTTCTAGAATAAACAAAATTACTTTACCTGAAAACGGTTGTGAACAAACGTTGCTGATGGACGTGAAGCTGCTGTAGCTCCTTAATATTCCTGCTCCATTTTCGCTAGCTTTAGCATTTTTCGTTTGCGTGTAGCTGCTGCCGCGGCTGTGACGGGACCTACGGGCCACCGTAGAGGTGAAGGCTAGTACTGTCCGAATTCAGAGCCGCTGACTTCCGGTTTTAGCGGTCTTCAAGGACCCGGCCTTGCTAGACCGGCGAGGACCCGTACTCATAAGCATCCTTCCTGTGGATTTGGACACACCCGTTGTCTTGTGATTCCTGGAGGCTAAACCAACAGCCTTCCCTGCCATGATTCAAGATGGGTGAGTCCATAAACATTCATCTACAGTGTGACGTAGATCTGTGTGGCTTTTTCTGACCCGACCATTACCTCATCTATTTACTATCGACAGCTAATGCAGGGAATAGGCGTAGAAGACAAATTTCGTGTTTAGGCTGCCTGTGAAATTCAGAGTAATCTGTTGCATTTCTCAAAGAACAAGTATCATGGGTTTCTTAGTGAATGTCCACTATAAAAATAGTGTGTCAGACCCAGAATTTGTTTTTCAGAACCAATGGCGTTACAAAAAATTATTACTAAAAGCAAAACCTTAAAACATGGATCTGTCACACGTAAACATAACATTTAACAATCCCATTAAAGCATTTCTTTTGTGTATTTATACAGAAAAACATATTAAAAAATGTCCCATATTATAATGAAGACAAATTGTGAATCTTTCAAACAAACACTCTGTTCACCAACCTTCTGCCTGTGTCCATGCTGTCGTCAGCTGTGCTTGTATCACTGGTTCTGTCCTTCTCTCGCTGTCTCCACTCTGAACTTTCTGTGTTTCCTCTCTGTCAACAATCAAACACATGGATGGTTGATCAGCTCATCTGATGTTCAAGAACCGGCTTGTTCTTTCTGTATTTTGGTTTCAGCGCCTGATTTATCTTTAGCATTCCACAGCTTTACTTTAAACTCACCAGGTTGTTATAAAAAACCAAATGAGCCAGACATAAGACACGTCTGAGCATGTACAATGACTCTTATCAGTCTTCCCACTGGTGTTAAAAGAGTGTGATGCTACTTCTCCATGTCGTTGTGGTACCAAAATATGCTTTGGTAATGAAAATGTGAATAGTGAAGTGAAATGTGCAAATATTTATTTTTCTATAAAGCAAACAGAGCAATAACTTCCATGAAGATCCCAAACGGATCAATGAAACACTCACAGACTGCCTCTCCAGCAGTTCCTGTTTGCGTTCCCAGTCAGCCAGAGAACGCACGATGGTATCCTGAAGCTCGGAGCTGGAGGAGAGCTCACCTCGGCTGGGGGAGGGCAGGGCAGAGGAGCGAGGAGTCAGAGGCATCACGGTTTCCTCCAGTATCCTGCGCTCCTGTGGTGAGGAGACAAAGTTCAAAACAGACAGAAAACACACCAATTTTAAATTTTAGACACACAAAGTCAAAGTTTTTGTTTCAGGTGATGTTCTGATCCCCCAAAAGTCCAAACATTTTCAGTATCAGGTGTCAAAACAACATGTGCCCCCCAGCATCAACAAACACACCTCCTCATGATACTTCCTCCCCTCCTCTACCACCTCCCTCTGGGCTTTCTCCCACTCCTCCTTCAGCTTCTCCTGCTCTCGCTGGTACTTCTCCTGTTACCATGGCGACAGACACAGATACAGCATAGAGCCTCAACAAAGGGAAGGCGGAGTTATTAGAAGGTGGATACTTATGCAGAAACCTATCAGACATTTTTCTGCTTCCACGGAGGCTGGGAGACAATTTATTCATTTCCTGAGCTGATAAAGACAAACCACGATTCAGAGGGAATCCTGTCCACAAAACAAGGCACAGGTAAACAGGAGGACATGCTCAGCTCACTGTGTCTGGTCGTGGCTAAACATCTACTTGAATCAGATATTTGCTCACTAAGAAAATAAAAGCAAACAGAAAAGCAAGCAGGAAGAATAAAAAACACAACCGCCACATGTACAAAGCAGTAGAAGCAAGGGTTTCCTGCACAGCTCTCTAATTAGATGATTTTATGGACAACTTTCTAATAATAACTAGGCAGCATGATCACGCATGAACACTATACTTCAAGATGTCTCTTTACAGACTTGTGCACGAATCCCAGAAAACAAGGATAAAAGAAATACAGAAAACATGCAGCAATATAAAAGCTGAGGCACAAAGACAAAACGGAGACAACTAGAGAGGAGAGTGATGAGCACATCTTCAGACAATCACCCATGGGAGTGCATCTCAACACCCATGCTGTCTTGAGCATCAGCTCAGGTTTTATTTAACATAGTCAAACAGAGGAGTCAGTGTTAGACACCACTTGCTGTTTAGATGCTTAAAAATGTTGAGATGCACTGATTCCTGCTGAGGAGAGAGAGGCTGATTTGGGAAGCAGCAACAGCAGCAAAGTCTCACTTTGAGTATCTGCATGAGATGAAAACGGAGATGCACGGAGAGCAAAATGGAGTCTCTTCCTCTGCACAAACCTGCCATCTAGTGGTTCAAACGTGCATAAAGGAGCAGGGCAGAATGTGTTCAAAATAAAACTATTATGAGAGGGAGTAAGTAAACAGCAATGAAATGTGAATAATTAATATGTAAAATGGAATATTTTCAACGTTTGTGTTTCAGATGTGTTCCTCATGGTTTGCCTTAGATGCAGAAAAATCAACCTCAAACAGTAAAATTTATTTAACCTCATACAGTTAAATTTCGTTTCTAGTGTCTTTGGGCTAATGAAAGTCATAGACAATCTTTTTATTTCCAGTTAGCCAATTAGAGCCATATAAAGCTGGGTTGGTGAGAAACTGAGTGGAATTTGTTTTCTAAATGTCTCAGATTTGTGATGGATTTTCTCATTGGGAATTAATTTGGAACTCTTCTGAATTCAGGCCGTGCACTGCTTGGATATGGAATAACAAGATGGCAGGAAAGAATCATTCTTAAAGAGCAAATTGCTGGTTAAATTTTTTTTTCTAATTCATATAAAATGCTGTTCAAAAATACTATTTGAAATGCTTACTGTGGATATTTCGTTTTATAAATAAAATTGGATTGGATTGGAAAATATATAACAGCAGTTTTTCTAGTAAAAAGTGGCCTTTCTCAGCAAAGCTTCTCAAAATACTCTTTTTTTTTAAATCTGAACCTCTGACGTAACCAAAGGGCGTTAGAAGCTAGGTGCTGCCTCAGCTCAGTGTGGAAAGTGGGTAGTTTTAGGCTAGAGGGGTCATGTTATCGAGCCGGTGTGTGTTTACTAGTGTTGGATTGTGTTCATTTTGATAAACTATAGTGTGTGAAGGCTGTACCAACTCCAGCCTGTCTGGACATCGAGTCCACAGGTTTCCAGATAAGAGAAACAACGCCTCTATCTCTGTGCCTGAGGGCGTTTTGTGCAGCTGAAAAGACGGACTGCTGTGGACCACATCGGTCGGTACCGGGACAGGGAGGTCCGCGCTGGGCTCCGGAGACCCATGGCGAGGTTTAAAAAATTAAATGTAAATTTCTGGAACTCAGATCACCGCCAGAACCAGGTCCGAACTGACCACCAGCCGCTGCGGCTCAGCGGGCCAGTCACGCTGGTTTCTGGGTCGGATCCAGCTTTCAGAAGCCCACATGAGCTCCAGACCCTGATGACAGGCGTCTCTCTCTCTAAGCGCTAAACTACGTTACATGAACGGATATTAACGAGTATTAGACAGCTGACAGACGCTCATTAGTATTAATATTATACTAACTGACGATACTATTTTATTGTCTGGTACATGGTAGTAATCTGTATAATATTGTGATGTTAGCACACAAGTTTAAGCTAGCATAGTTAACTCACGAGCTCCTCCCCCGCTGCTTCTCCTCAACCTCTCTACTTTGGCCAATGGTTTCTCCCTCTGGTTCATCTCTGCTCTCTGGGGCGTGCAGCAAATTCATAACTTTATGGTTTTGGTCCATCAGAAGTAGAATTATAAAAATTTAAAGTTTCCTCTGTGTCAGAGCTGGCTTTAGAATCCATAGTTTTCTCTGGATTAAGCTAACAGGACTCCCTCAGCTGACATCACTTGGTTTGGGAAAAATAAAAAACTTCACTCACAAAAATTACTCTGAAAGCCTAAATAATTAATGCATGTGTAAAAAAAAATATTTTTTATGTAGTTTCTATTATGTTTCTCTAAACATTGGTTCATGGGAGTCTCCAACTTGTCTAACTTGCAATTTGCTCATTAAAGCCATCCTTCACCTGTGGTCTTCTACATAGATCAGTAACTAAGCTTGTAATCACAGGTCACACATGTGATGTTACAGAATTTTGTCCTGGGCCAGTGATGTTGCAAAAGCTAAAAACTTGGTTATCTATGTCCACAATTCGCAAATCTCTACTCTGTTTGGTGGGTTTTGAAAGAATAATTTTAGGTGCCGTTTATCTTCACATTCAAGCGGATGACAGACCAAGCTGTAGAAAATTTCTTCCTTCTGTGGGATACCCAGCTACAGGGTATTTGTTTATGTCAGTCAAAATGTGAGATAATGTTGGGAGGGGTTAGCAATCAAACTGGTTATAACATGAGGATAAATAGCAAGCATATTGAAGAAAAAAGTTTAAATAATTAAGCCAGTATGTAACAAAACCGTGGCAAGAAAATGTGCCTGACAGTTGAATAGTGTCCAATGTGACCTAGCCACACCAAAAAAAAAAAAAAAAAAACTAATAAAATGAATGTATACCTTAGTGTTTCACCTACAAATTCAGAGTGATTCCAGTTTAAAATGTACATATTTCATCATAACTTTGTGCTTTAAACTGACCCACAAGAGTCACAGCCCAGTGAGGTGGTGGCTTTGGCTTTCTAACAAAGCCATCAGTGATTAATGCCTGTTGAGGTTAATAGAAAGCCAGAGTTTGTTTTACCTTGCAATTAATCGAAAATTTATCATTATCGAAATTTCTGACTCTTATCAAGATCATTTTTCCCATGTCAATAAATGTGATAGTAAAAAAATGAAAAGATGTATGTAGGTTGGCAACATTCATGTCCCTTTAACTCATTCACTGCCATTGACGACTAAAGTCGTCATTTTAGATCCAACTGTTCACTGCCAATGGCGACTAAAGTCGTCATTTGCATTTTTTTTACTGTTTGAGCATTGGAACGAGCCCCCGCGCTGAGAGAACAAGCATCTCAGCCCTGAAGCCGATCTTCATCCGCATACGTCACACGTCACATGATCAGGAAGCAGACCATCCATGTATTAGGAGATCGTTTTGGGCTGTTCCTGTAAAAAAAAAGTGAGGCGCGAACCGGAAAAGCGTCTGCCGATCACAATTCAACAACAGATTATGAAAGAATGGATAATGCTCGAAACACACGGATTCTTCCTGATGTAAGAGGTGAGTCTCCTCTTTGTTTTGGTTGTTTTGGCATCGACATCATCCTAGCGCGCAACGTTCTGTGACTCTTAAAAAAACAGTAAAAACAGTGAGAAACGCTGGCAGCGAAGGCCGTTAGCGATCAGGAAACGGCTGGCAGTGAATGAGTTAAGAAGCTGTACCACCTTGGGTCACGTAAAAATGTGACTTAACGTAATACATGTGACAGCCCCATGTAGTGGACAACTTTTGTTTCTGTGCATACCTGTAGTTATAGTCCATTTATCGTTATCGAGGTGAAATCCTCAATATATCGTGATATTGATTTTAGGCCATATCGAATAGCCCTACTTGTTTGTAAAATGTCCTCTTTAGCGACCTACTGCCTTGTTCCTTTAGATTTTTCATCTTTTACATTTTAGGCTGTTCCTTCAAAAGTGGGTTTCAGTGATTCTGTAGGTAGAAACTTTACCAACTTCACATTATATAGCACTGAGTTGCCCCCTGCTGACCAGAAACTGCACTTAACAGTTTTGTGTGACGGGTAAGTGCACTACGACCATTGGCTGTTTACAGTGACAGTGGCTAATATAAAGGCTGAGTTAGCTTCTTCAGTTAGCCAACCGCCAATAAAAAGCACAAGAAGAAAAAGAAAGAATTTAGCTTCTTTTGGCACCATAGTGGAGCTTGGAAGTGAAAGTAAGGGAATAGTGTCTTTGGAGGTGAAACAAAGTGCTATAATCAGAGAGAACATCGGTGTGGTCCACACTAGCTGGGCAGCAGTAGCTCAACAGGTTGAGCGGGTTGTTCAGTAATCGAAAGGCTGCAGGTTCAACCCCGACTCCCGGCAGAGAATTCTGCTGTTGTGTCCTTGGGAAGGACACTTAACCCACCTTGCTTGCTGGTGGTGGTCAGTGGTGTCTCGGAAGCCTTGCCTCTGTCAGTGTGCCCCGGCGCAGCTGTGGCTACAATGTTGCTCATCAGTCAGCGTGTGAATGTGTGTGAAGGGATGAATGATACAATGTAGTGGAAAACGCTTTGGAGTCCTCCGACTCTAAAAGGTGCTATACAAATGAGGGTCATTTAGTTTGAGGGAGCTAAAGGAGGCTATGAAATCACGGATTGATGGTGACCTGGCTTTGTTGCTGCTGGAATTGTAAATAATAGTCTGAGAGTGTGGATTATTTCATTTATGAATCAAAACTGGCGGTTGTACAGAGAAAATGAAAAGGCATTTATGCTTATGCTTTATTTGGATTGTGTTATATGTTTGCTTTTGTGGTTTATTTAGCATCAGTTGGATCGAGTTTGCGTTAGCTTGTTGTTAGCGATAGCTACAGCAGGTTGCGGCAGGGTTGTTTACGACGGTTGTAATTCCACTTCCCACCAGTAGTGGGAAAGTGTAGTGTCACTTTAATGTTATAAACTGAGTCTCAGCCAAAATTTCAGTATGAAACAAGTCTCTTAAATAAAATAAATACTTGTTTTTGTTGATGATACCTATATTCTACTATTTCTTAAACATGTTTGAATATAAACTTGTGACAAACCAATAGACTATTTCCAAACTCGTCTCTGCACTCTGTGTTTCTTACCAAAATAACAAACTAACCTAAACAATCATGTGCCACAGCTTCATCCTTTAACATATGCCGTGTACCTGCAGCACGCGCTCCTGCTCTTGCTGCCACCTTTCCTGACGCTTTCGCTCCTCATCCGGGTCCCAAGACCAGCGGTTTCCCTGCCTGGCCTGGGGCAACACCGGCACTGACACCTGATAGACCCCAACACACGTACAAATATACACACACATGCACACAACATAATCCATGCACATATACACACCCACAACCCGTTCATACATAGATCAATACACACACACACACACGTCCATCACAGAAAAAAGAAGAGAAAAGAGACAGAAATATTTGGTCTACCACAACAGCACTACTCCATAGCTAGCCAACGGTTTCCTACTAAGAAGAAAGAAGACAGAAACAGAGAGATGAGTGTGAATATAAAAAAGAGAAGCTTTCTCATCTGACATGCTACACCTACAGCTCAGTGCCATTCTGTACAACACAACATAATACAGGCCTAACTGAAACTGAGCAAATAAAACACAAATCATCCCAAATATCTAATTTGATCAGAAAATATCACGGGCATTCAGACTCAAGTTTTAGGAAAGTTAAACAATCTGTTTTCTTTTTTTTTTTTTTTTACTAAACAATAATAAAGTGTGAACATAAAGCCTCCTGCTGAAAGTTTGTGATGTGTCTATCAGGGTGACAGGTGCTTTTTAACCTGTTTGTTATAATCACGTCTAAGGATGTAAGAAAATATTAATACACTGAAATATCACAATATTTAGTAGTATGATACTTAATCAATATTTCAGCGCAGGACATCGATTTTTATTGAGAATTTGCATGCAAACATTTACTGTATTTCATTTTTGGGGTGCAATTCAAAGTTTGAATGCTAGTGGGCAGCAGTTTTTACCGCTTCATTCTGACAGAACAACGAGATTTCGCGATAAAGTGTCTGGCCTGAGTTTTCCAGTCAAATTCTGTCTTAAAATTTGCATCTGACTTTTAGTATCGTATCGTCTCTCCTTCCTCTCAAAAGTGGTTTTGGCCATTTTCTCACAAAACAAACAAGGAGTCATTTATAAGGAATATTGTTACTTTTTTCTTCCAAATTACATCAACTACATTATCGGCAGCCTGTCCTAGTCTAATGTGTTGTACTCTTCAAATGAATCCATCAAGCAGTTAAGGCCGTTTTTCTGTTTTGCACTTTGTCCATTTACATGTGTTTTCTAGAAATGCAATGTGCAGATCTCATTTGACTAGAACAGCACAGCTAGAAGTGATTAGCCAGATGAGAAGCGTTGAGGAAATCAGACAAATGTGTTTTACTCACAACTGTTCGACAGTCCTTCTCTGAATCTTCTGTAGAGAAAAGGAAATGAGGATCAGATAAAGCCAACAAACATTGTGATACCAGAGGTCAGATAATCTGAATACAGAAACATTTACACAAAGTTCAGCAACATGAGTAAAACATGAGAAAAAAAAGTCATAATAAAGTAAAATTTCATTCATCATAAGACATACAGGTATTTTATTGGCTTCTAGTAAATGAAAAATAAACTAAAATTACTCTTATAAGAAAAAAAACTCCCAAAATCCATCCATCCATCATCCATTCCCGTATGTCCTTTCTGAGTTGAGGGGGCGCTGGTAGTTCTAAAGGTGTGGTTTACTTGTTTATTCAACACATTTGTAGTGTTCTATAAGTGTAAATCAATGCCTTATGAGTCATTAAAAAAGCTATGATGCTCCTGTTCTGAGATGCAGGCATTTGCTGGTGCAGAGGTGGGCTGTAAACAGCAGGACTACCCATTATTATTAATGCTATGCACACACCTCGCTTCTGATTGGCTAACAGAACACATTCAGCCCTGTTGCAAAGTCACTATCACCAAGACACTCTCTGCTTTCTCTCCATGCTACAAAATAAAAATAAAAAGAGCCTTCCTGTGGGTGGGCGTGAGTCAAGATGTGCAAGGCCATTCATGCAAATTCACAGTGTGACATAGATATGTCAGGATTTTCAAATCCTAGCATCTCACCACCCATTTTCTATCAGAAGCTAATGCAGGAGATAACTGCATTAGACGGAGTCAGTTTGTGTTGCAACATTGATGTTTTATCCCCACAAAAACACAAGCCTAAAGGAATTCTGCTGCGTGGTGGAGTTGCTAATGCTAACGGTTAGATTCTACTAGACAAGATGTTCTTTGCAATTTCCTGGACACTAAACCAACAACAGCCTTCCCCGTCGTGAGTCAAGATGAGTGAGTCCATGAATGTCAAGTGACAGCGTGACATAGACCTGTCAGGCTTTTCTCATCCTAGCATTTCACCATTTATTTTCTATCAGAAGCTAAAGCAAGAGATAGGTGTAGGACACTTTTATTTTTAGGGCTGAATCAAGAGTCCAGACTGCTAAAGTGGGCTTGTATTTTACTTCTTTTACTTGTCATGGAAACAAATCATTTTCTTAATCAACAAGCTACTTCTATACAGGATTATCCATGTTCCAGTTCCTTCCTGTTGAAAAGGACTCATTCCTCTCCACTGTCCCCTTGTGCTTGCTCAGGATGGGGGGATTGTTTCCAAGTGAAGATCTGATGCACTCTGTTGCCTTCGACCTTTGACTGAACGTGATTGTTTTGAAATATATTATAACAGCACTTAATTGGAGGGTATGTACTTTCATGAAAATTAGACAGAACCAAATGCAGATTCCTACATTTGCCTTTTTGCCTAGTGGTCTGGGACGATGTTACTTTCAATGCTGCATTAATAAAACCGAAACGGACTTCAGAGCAGATTTCTTATCTCCCTCGATGTTTACCTGATGGACCGAAGAACTCCCAACGTGACTTAGGGTTGCTGGATGTCTGTGAAGACCTGACACTGATCTCAGAGTCTAATGAAATCAAAATTATTGAAATTGGGGTGGGCAGGGGGGGGGGGAAGAATGAGGGGAAACATATCAAAGGTCAGGAGCTGGATAGAAAAAATTATGAAACAAAATAAAAATGGGACCTGTTTTAAGTTTTAACTACATTTTAGAACTTCAGCTTGTTTATAGAATTGGGATCTAACATGAATGTACATTTTGTAGAAAAATCCATTCCTACTTAAAAAAAACGATTTACTTGATTTGCTTCTTGGACTCTTAGCCCCTGGCAGACCTGACGTTAAGTCAATTAAAATTTTAAATCATTTATGTAGACCATAATAAAAAGTCCTTGGATGATGAAGTGTTTTATTCATGATGTTATAACAGAATTAAGGCCATGCTAAGAGGGAAAAAGAAAAATAACCAGCAAAAAAACCCAATTTTTCTAATTTTAGAAACAAAGAGAGGCAACAATAAGAAGCTAGCTTTGTAGGTGGACATTAGGACGCTAATTCACCTGATGTTTCCTTTGGAGAGTGATGTCCAAATGGGGCAGGTGCAGCGGAGCGGGGCGCTGTCTCCATTCTCTGCGAGGGCTCCTGAGACAAGGGGACTTGCGTCTACAAGGATGTTTAAAATTCTACGTTGGAAACATGACTTTTACTATAGCACTGTAAACAGGTTTTTATAAGTATTTTTATCTGTCTCACTGTGAAGGTATTTTGTGTGTTAATCCCTGGTGGGATGAGCTTTTCACTGGATCGTTTAGCTTCGTCTTCTTGTTTGGCATCTGGGGGGGGGGGGGGGGGGGGGGGGGGGAAACAAAACAAAAAAACAACCATGTAACAAATGTCAAAAATGCACTTTCCATAATTTACCTTTCACACAAATTACAGTCGTCAATGAAATTCTCTTCAAAAAACAGTATGTCAGTGTTGCAAAGTGCTGCTCAGACCTGCAGGTGGCGCCTCTTCAACTGCAGTGTTTGACTTTACTTCCTCCAAAGAATCCTGGCTTTCAGTCTTTCTGAAGCTTTCCTTATGCTTCTGCAGCTCCTGCAAGAGCCACAGATTATTTAACATTTGAAAGATAAAGTAAGAACAAAGAAAAACATTGCACTAACTTAAATTTCCACGTATTCTAAACATGTAACTTCATTAAATTAGGCTAAAATACTAGAGAAACTGTACCAAATAAATAAATAAATAAAAAGCTCTGAAAGTCGGTCTAGCCACACTCCATTGTAGCCTAAGCACGTCTTGCCAATCAGCGCTCTACGTTTGATGGTTGGACTTAGCACTAGAGCTGTGACAATGATAAACTACAAAAATGGTGTCGGCTCAGAAACGGCATCAGTTTTGGACGATTAAGACTTGGCCTTTTTTTTGAGACAAGCAAATAGAGGTATCTAAGTAATTTATTTAAAAAAAATATATGTATTTGCTTCTTCTTAGTTATTGTGTGGCGGACTGCTCTGCTGACTGATTTCCATGGCAATAAAATACGTCATGTTGTTCATGATGCTCTGACTGGTCCTGATGCTGTCCAATTGCGTGTTGAGACAGTTTGAAAGATCACCTCAGATTCCATGACTTGGCTCTGCCTATGGGTCATGGTCAAATTATATGTATGTATACAGGATGGTTTGCCAGGCTATAATTAAATAGTTGACCTAAAAGTTTGATGGTAAATGATAGAAAATGTCTGACCGTTGTAAGAGAAGTGGGCCGGCTGGGTGGTGTTAAGTGCTCAGTGACTTTCTCCTCCTGGACATCTTGAGATGCTGCCTTTACGCTAATTTGAGTGCCATCAGTCTTTTTTTGGCCGGTGTGTGGATGCTGAACAGGTGAGTCCTCTGACGAGAGCGTGCCTTCGGGGCGGTTTCTGGATCTGGAAGGAGACGCCTGGAAACGGGGAGGTGATTCCTCTTCATGGCTCTCAGGCTTTACAGAAACAATGTCAGATTTGATGTCATCGTTTACTCTGAGTGAACCATCCACCTGGGTTAGAATGCTTCAACTACAGCATGCTTATTATTTGTGAGTAGCAATCAGGCAAACCAGACTGAAATCAGAACCGGTTTTCCCTAATTAAACCTCAAACCATCCCTAAAAGTGTTCCTTTGTCCTCATTTCTCATCCTACCCAGCTGGCTTGCGACACTCTGGTAGAGCTGGGTAAATGCCCCCCTCTGCCTGCACCTTCTCATCCTGCTCCTGACAGCCTGTGTGGGCTATCTTTGTCCGCTGGGAGCCCACTTCACATTGAGAGGCTCCTACTTGTCAACATCTTAAGTCAATAGGGAACAGAGGGCTTCATTCAAACCTGGACTTCTTACAGGGAATTCCAGAAAAGCGCTGTCCTGTAGTACGTCTGTTAATCACCTGCCCACCCTTCACTCCACATCCATCCATAAGATCTCAGTTTCATTATACTCATTTGATTTTGCAGAAGAATAGGAAATGAATCCTGTCGAGGGTCCTATGGGCTAAATTGAAACATTACATGCTTCCTTAGGGAGGAGAAGTCGAGTGTTTTCCGATGCACCAGCTGCTCAGCACCAAGGCAGTACTCTGGTGTTCTATTGTAAATGCCAAGAGAGCAGCAGGGAGATTTCCCCACCAGATGAGCAGCCGGCTCTGAAGTAACCACAGGGAAAAGTGGGAAAGGCCTCCCACACTGTTACGCTAAACAAATCTAAACCTTTGATCTATCTGAGAAGAACGATTCGTTGAAAGGATTTACTTATTTAGTGCAAACTACTTTCTCAAATCCTAAACATTGGGATATTTTTAAATGTCTCATTACTAAGAGAATCTCACCTTGTTGTTCCGGCTGTCAGCAGGAGAGGGACGGGGCTGGAAGTAAGGCTTGGGTGTCAACAAAGCCACAGGTGTGGGGGACAGAGCTCGTGTGGACGGCGGATCAGAGGAGCGAGAGCGGATCTGAGGCCGCTGCTGTGAGGAGGAGTCTTTAGGAAACTCTTCTATCTGCGCCTCCAACAAGGATGTAAACTTTGGAGTTGGGGCCGACTGCTGGCGCAGATACTTCAAAGACCCGTCGAAGTCCATGTCAAATGGGTCTGGAGTTGTGGGGGAGGGTGTCAAGGATATGGGGAAGAAAGGGTCAGCAGATATGCTGCGGTCGAGGAGCTTTGGTAGCTGTAGACGTTCCAGGATCGACTCGCTGATGGAGAAACGTTGGGCATAACGCTGGAGGATGGCTGACGCCTCCTCTGGATTTCTGGCTCTTTTGTATGCCTGTCGCAGCTCCTCCTCACGCCGCTCCCTTGTTAAAAAAACAAAAACCATTTAAATAAATTAATGCATCAATTACTGATAAAAGTTTATCTCTTTGGATTCTTGCATTGTCTTTTAATCTTTACCTGACAGAAAGCCTAAAACCTTTTCAAACAAGCATGAAGATTCTTGGCTTAAGTATCTTTCCGGAGTTTTCCGCTTTCAGAAATTATGTATGACTTGTCAGAAATCCGTAAAAGTGATTATCTTATCATGTACTGGGATATAATGTAAGCAATACGCCTTTTTTTTTGTTTTTTGCTAAGCACGCCCCCTACCCCGCAGAGCTCCATGCAATAGGAAACTGAGTGCCAACCAGAACTAACCAATAGCGTTAGACCACCGCTTAGCTAGTTCAAATTTAAGGACTACCTCGGCTGATGCAGTTGATGAACTTTTCACGGATGAGAAAGTCTCTAAAATATAAATATATGAGAACACAACATAATAAGAATAATAAGCGCATGAGAATAATACTCGTAAAACAACGTGTTTTAGCCCTATTGGTCGACTACAGAAGGACATTTATAAACAGAAATGTGAAGCTGCCATCTTAAAAAAATGGAAAGAGTGTGATATGCTTGTAATGTCCAGAGATGGTCAGTTTTTCATGTACAGTTTGACCCCTTCAGTATCTGGTCATATGGAGACAGGAGTCTACATTTGTGGCCTTTAATCTGCCGGATCCTGCCATTTAAATTCATGGATTTTTTTCACATTCTGTCTCTGACAGTTGAAGTGTACCTATGATGTAAATTACTGACCTCTGTCATCATTTTAAGTGGGAGAACTTGCACAATCGGTGGCTGACTAAATACTTTTTTGCCCCACTGTAACTTGTCATGTTTTAATTGTTTGGAAAATAAATTCTTACTTTTTATAAATCTGACTCTCTTCTTGAATCCATACGAAGTGTTCTGTAATCCCTGAATAAACAAAGAATTCTAAATCTTCTGGTTAAACATTAAAGACCAATCAGACTGGATTCCCATATTTATATGGAAATTCACATCACATTGGTCAAAGTGTAGAGTAGTATATTAAGCTCTAAAAGCACCCAAATACATACAACAATTACCCCTCTACAGGTTTGTCAGCTACTAGATGGTGCCATCGGATAAGAGAAATACTCTGGAAAAAAGCTTTAATCTCTTAAAGGGTAATATAACTGTTTTCCTGTTATAATTGTCCTAAGGTCCATCATGAACATGTTGATGAGGTTATTTGTGCTAAATCTAGGGATGCTTTAGTCAGGTCTTTTGCTTCTGATCACTGATCATCAAGAGTTTTCTGCTGAGCTGTGGTAGCCTCATAGAGGGGGCCATCGGTTAGCACACTGCTGCTTACCACAAAATTCTCCAGGTGTTTCTCAATGCCAAGGAACCTTGCCTTGATGTCTTGGCCCCGCCCCGGTTGCCTAGGAGATACGTCATCGGGAGCTGCCAGGACGTGTTCCAATGATCATGTTCTACCGAGGTGTGTGTTCTCTGTTTGTTAGCCGTTTAGCTAGCTGAACCAGGATACACGGGAGGTGTCTTGTAGTCTAGCCTTGGCCAAAAATTACCCAGAATACACCGCAGTATTTTCAAAAGGACAGTGGATCAGAAGCCAGCAGCTACTTCGGGGACAATTTTCAAGTTTAAACGTCGTTGTCGTCATTTTCCTCCGCTTATCCGGGTCCAGGTCACGGGGGCAGCATCCCAACTAGGGAGCTCCAGACAGTCCTCTCCCCAGCCACCTCCACCAGCCGGCAGGACCCCAAGGCGTTCCCAGACCAGATTGTAGATGTAACCTCTCCAACGTGTCCTGGGTCGACCCGGTGGCCTCCTGCCGGCAGGACATGTCTGAAACTGATGTTATGGGTGAGAAGCTTGATCATTCGGGAGGGGCTCGGAGTAGATTCGCTGCTCCTCCACATCGAGAGGAGCCAGTTGAGGTGGCTCGGGCATCTGGTCAGGATGCCTCCTGGATGCCTCCCTGGTGAGGTTTTCCGGGCACGTCCAACCAGGAGGAGGCCTAAAGGTAGACCCAGGACACGGTGGAGGGACTATGTCTCTCACCTGGCCAGGGAACGCCTTGGGATTCCCCCGGAGGAGCTGGCCCAAGTGGCTGGGGAGAGGGAAGTCTGGGCCTCTCGCCTTAGGCTACTGCCCCCGCGACCCGACTCCGGATAAGCGGATGAAAATGGATGGATGGATGTTTCATTTTGAAGGGGAGTTTAGCAGGCAGAAAGGTTGTTTTCAGGTTCTGATCAGCGACAGTAGTGTTATGAACTGTTCTGTGGATAAGTGAAGAAGTTGTAAGGTGTGGGTTACAGCCAACAGCAGCCAGAGTAACAGACTCCTAAACAAGTAACCTGAGAGAGTCAGAGTCATTATGTTATTATTAGATTTATTTATTACCCATAGTGGATCCGAGTGGGTGGAACCCAATGTTGTCCACCACATCCACCATCTTGCTTATCTAGCAAGAAAACAAGCCACCCACCCCTTAGGCAATGTAGTCAAACTCCAGGAAGACCTTGCCACAGAAAACCAGTTAACTTTGTTCTCATTTGTTTCGTGGATGTCACCTACTTCTCCTCCACGATCTCTCTGTAGGTTTTGATGCTTCTTCTCCTCTGAGAGATACAGCTGTCTCCTGACAGCAGGCGCTCCATCGTTTTTCTCTCCTCCTCTTTTTTAATCAGATCCTGAGAAATACTCCTCCTCCGACTTTTCCATCGCGCAAGGTCCTAACAGCCCAAACACACAAGCGCACTCAAAATATTACAGGCAAGGCTTGGCTCAGCAGCTGTGAAACCTGCAGAACTGCTGTGATCTAAAAACATTGATTCAGTAGTCAACCTTAGAATAAATATACCCATTAAATCCCAGCTGCTTCACTGATAAGTTGAGAAAGTTGGTAGACACTTACGTCCTGCCAGTGGTTCTCCTCTTCCTTCAGTTTGTTGTAATGGTTGTGCATCAGCTCATGACGAACCTGACTATGTGGATGCAGGATGACCTCTTCTTCATCACGCATGTCGATCATACTCAAACTCCTGCAGATAGAAGGAATGGAGACGAAGAATACGCATGATGAAAAACACTGAACAACACATTTAATTAGGTAAATGAGCAAATGTAGTCGACACACTAATCAATATTAGAAAACAACAATAGCTTTAACCTTCTGATGTCAATTGTGAAGCTCATTAGTAAAAAATAAAGGAGCGTCGCAGTAGCTGAATTGGTGCGAACTCACAAAGCAACAAACCCTATGTTCTTGTGAATTAGTTAAAAAAAAGAAATGTTGATTTTGTGTTTCCCCGCATGCAGCTGGCAGAGAGACGAGCAGAAGCTAAATACGTTCTTCCCACAACCACCACCGACTCTGGGAGGCATCGCTGAAAAACAGTCCACACTTGTGAAGGTTTTACTCCATAAACTGCTGCTGGTTTATTGCAGCTATTAAACCAGTCTATTTATAGTGTGCAATTAAAGAGAATGAACACAACTAATTTTAAACCTCATACATCTACGCACCGGCAGGCTGTGCTGTCTTCCCCACATTATGTTTTCATGAAAGAAGAAATAAAAAGATAAATTGCTATCATTACTGAGAGCATGATAAGAGAGGCTAAGCCTAAAAGAAAAATGACTACTGGAAATAATTAGATTTGGAGGAAGAGTCGACTTTGAGGACTTATACTTTAAGCTTGGTTAGAGAAACCGTCTGTAAAAACAACAGAACTAATTGTTTCAATAAATTACATGGCAGGGCGCAAAGTGCAGCCATACTAAAATGATTACGCTGCTTTCATCTAAACAATAAAACATATTAATGAGAATAACTCTGCTGATTCTGCTGATGTCATCTCTTTAAAACAAATTAGTAACATTTGCTCGAGATTGACACAAAAACAGAGGCAACTGAAAAATTATTATTTCATATTTTTTATGTGGTAAAAGAAACAACTGATGGCGTTTAACTGTTTTACAAATGCACCTGGAAACTCACGGAAAAAAATCAGCATTTTTTTTTAATCCATGAAAGAGGAGAAAACTATTAGCAAATTTGTTTCACCAGCAAAAAATAAATAAATAATAACAATAAATGAATGAATAAATCAAATATTATTGGACTATTTCAGATTTTGAAACTGCAAAATTGACTCCAAATTACTCTGATCTATTCTGTGTTAATGGGATAACTTACTGCGGGCCATCTGACACACTACCTGTGTGGCTGAAAATACAAAACAAGAGAGAGAAAACCATGGAGAACACACACAAAGACAAATGAATGCAACATTTTGAGGGGACAAACAGATAATCTCATGCTAATTGGAAATGTATTAATTTTGTTAGATTAAGATTAAAATATAGCATTGTACTCACAGTGTGTTCGTTAAAGAAAACAGGTTGATTTTGTGTGATTTATCATTCTTAAAGGACGTTTAAGGACCCCCTTGAAAACCAGATGTTGCATCTCAAGGGATTATCCTTTAAATAAATAAATTTCAAATTTCAAATAAAGTGAATCTGGATTTTTGGGTGATCAATGAGATCCCCCAAATCAGACACAAGGGGGCAGTCTTAGTCAAAACACAGCCAGAGCAGAGCTCACTGCAGCGCATCAAACCAAAACACAACCAGCATACAAAAAGGTGCATTTGGCAACAATCTTTTTAAAAAAAAGAAGCCAATAATAAAATGTCCATTTTCTTTATAAAAGCACATGCATCTTTCATCAGTTCAGCATCAAAGATGTGGCTCCCTTCTCTGTCCGAGACCACTTAGAGGTTTGGCTACCACCACAAAAGGTTTTCACACAGTTTATTTTTGCAGTGCAGCCTCTAATGTTGGACGGGGTGTGAGAGCCTGTGGTCGAGTCCCACAAGAGATAAAACAATGACTAAATTAAGAGAATCCTCCCGGAAATTTAGAGCAGATCGACTGTCTTTTGCAGCGGCGGTGAGGATGCAGCTTTTTACAGAAAATGTGCATGGGCTATTTCCTTTTGGTTGCACGATAATCAAACAGGAATATACACTGAAGCCACCACTTAAGTGTTTTATGTTTGGATTCAGTTTGATATCCATTAAAAAAATGTACATTCAATAACTCTAAAATACATCACCCTGCTGTCTACAGAGTTGATGACTGTGGCCTAGAATTATGCCCTTGTGTCACCTGATGGGAAACAAAAGGAAGCACCCTTAAATGTGTTTTTTTTAAGTTAGCAGAACACAGGGAACATAATCCGTCCAGAGCATCGAGCTTTCATGCATTTAGTGGTTTTATGCAGCCCTTGCAGTCTACGTTCATGTTTAGAAGATCATGCAGTTTGCAGAAATGTACACGTCATCTGAGCGGAAGCAGAGCACGCTCAGGTCAATGTCCATGCTGATAGAAAGTACTCAGGGATCACTAAAGAAGCTCTCTGGCTCTAAATGCAAATCAAGACTTTCCAGCTCAAAGATATTTTGGCTAACTATGAGTAGGTTGCAGGGCTGAGCTCACGTTGCTGGAAAACTGCAGCCCAAACAAGGTTTCTCTTCCTGTGGGTCTTCTCTTTCACTCAGATCCTTTCCATCCCGTCGGCCTGCACCAGTTGATTCTGATGAAGTGGTTGCCATGGCAGTGGGCACAGGAAGGAAGTCAGATGGACTCTGAGTGTATTTGGGTGAGGTCAGAGTTAGACAGGCTGGTCTATCATCCCCATCTGAACCTGTGGCTGATGTAACCTTCTGGTCTGTTGCAGTCAGATGTTTCCCAGCTGTGCTGCTAGTCTTCAGCGTTAGAGCCGTCAAGCATGGGATGAGTTCCTCTGAGCTTGAGCGAGTCGGAGTACTGCAGAGAGCAAAGAAAACTAAACCTTGTTGCTGCCTGATGTCTTCCTATATAATCAGACAACAATTCTCTGGCAACGCCTGAATGTGGAGCCTTTGGAGGACATAAATCAAATGAAATGTTGCATACTTTCAGATCTCTTCACAGCAGCCTGGTGTCATAGAGTCACACCAAAATTCACTTCAACACTATAATGTTTTGTCACCCTGTGATAAACAGTCACTTTGTGGGAGGATTATTATTGCAGTGCTAACTCCCAGAATGCTCAGCAGGGAGCGAGCAGCTGGCCAGGTGCTGGCAGTGAGAGGATCAGACTTCAGTCCCAATCTGTTCAGGGTCAGGGACGGAAGAGGGCCTCATTTCCTCACATCCTGAGGGTGGGTCACATGTTCACGTTCTTTCTCAGAGAAACAGAAAAAGTTGTATGACTTTCTAATACATGAAATGTGTTTATTTACGCAGCTGCATTTCTATTGAATCATTTTTTTCCTGTTTTTAGCTATTTATGCACATTATATAAAGTGCTGCCTAACAAACACCACAATGTGGCAAGATGGCATTCCTATTACTTTGTTTTCAAATCTGACCAAAAAAACTAACTTGGATCTATGTGCTGACACCACATAAACACATGTTTCAACAATATTAAAAGCTCTTGGATATGCTAGAAGTCTAAATAAATTCAGGATTGTTCTCAAAACACATTAAAGGTGTGGTTCACTGAAAAAATAAAATGTGATTATTTCTGATAATACCCAGTCACTCTGAGTTTAATATGATTAATTGATCAGTCTGGATTTTTCATGCAGGCTGAACATGAAAATAGTAGTCCCCTACACCCATTCCCTGCATTAGCTTCTGATAGAAATAGAGGGTGAAATACAAGGATAAAAAAATCTTGAGAGATCTACGTCACACTGTCACTTAACATTCATGGGCTCACCCATCTTGACTCATGACAGGGAAGACTTTTGATGGTTTTGTGTCGAGGACGCAGCAGAAAAATAGCCTAGTGAACTAGACCAAATTCTTGCTTTGCAAAGTTTGGTCTAGGAACGCTCCACTGGAACCTCTGCAGCCCCTAACAGCATTCTGGCTGGCCAATCACAGCTCTCTAGGGGGATTTCAAACTCATAAAGAGGTGTGATTGGTCCATAATGGTGGACCAATCATAGTGCTCTATCTGCTTTGTGAACAAATCACAGAGCTTTATCTGCTTTGTGGGCCAATTAGGGCACTCTATATGCCTGGTGGGTGGGATGATGCAACAGAGTGAAACAAGAGTATGTCACATTCATTGTCCAGTGGAATGCGGAGATCATTTGAAACACAACGGTAGAACCCGCCCCACAACCGAGAGCCGGTGTCGGTACAAGATCTGCTCGGGTGCAAGATCGGCTCGGGGTCCTTCGACTGCCGATGACGTCAAAGTACGGCAAACCGACTCGGACAAAATACACTACACATCTATACTGTTGGAAAGAATTTCGCACTTTCGTTATTAAAATAATGTTTCTTAAGACGTAAGTTTGTGTTTATAATGGTATTTGTAAAATAAAACACTATATTTTATTCATAATGTTGAACTCCTCTTTGAGCACATCCCTTGAAGAATCATAGGTATTAGCAACACCTGTGAAATTGTATTTGCAGGAAAGAAGTGTGTCCCGTTTATTTAAGTATTTTGTGTTTAGAGTTTTTGACGTCTTGTCATAGACTGTAGCTGCTAGCCAAAACTCTGGAGTTGAAAGTTTTCTGGCTTTACTAAAAAACCTGCAGGTACTTATTTGATTGATGGTATTTTTACTTTCTATTAGACTCCAAATGTAATCATTTGGCACGTTTGTAATTCATAATTTGCAATAATGTAATCGGCGATATTAGCATTAGCATTCCTATGGGTTTTTCCATGTATATTAGCATTGCGCTAACCACTCGCTGCCAAATTGCAGCCTTTGAGATTAGAAAATCTCCTGGCTTTACTAAAATACCTGTCTGTACTTATCTGATTGATGGTATTTTTACTTTCTATAAGACTCCAAATGTAATCATTTGGCACGTTTCTAATTCATAATTTGTAATAATGTAATCGGCGATTTTAGCATTAGCATTCCTATGGGTTTTTCCATGTATATTAGCATTGCGCTAACCACTCGCTGCCAAATTGAAGCCTTTGAGATTAAAAAATCTCCTTTTGTCACATTGCAATTTAATTGCACATGCAGTTAATCGTTCAGCCCTAATATACATGCAGCTCTATGCTAAAAGTGTATTTTCAAAGAGGTAATGATGGATTTCTTTGTAAAAGTTGTCCATCTTTCCAATAGAAAGATTTGCCTGGACCAACGTAACGTGATAACAACGTAACGTGATTACGTAATTCCGTAAGGTTCATGTTCAGCCAATCAACTACTTAGACGTCATCGGCAGTCGACGGACCCCGAGCCGATCTTGCACCCGAGCAGATCCTGTACCGACAACGTCAATGGAGCAAGGCCAGACTAAATAATATATTTATTTAGTCTGGCTTGCCAGGCTAGCAGAAAAAGTCTCGGCAAGTACAATCTAACGTTTAGCATTAGCGACTCCACCACACAGCATAACTCCTCCAGGCTTGTGCTATTTGTAGAGATAAAACATCTACATTGCAAAACAAACAGCTTCAGTGGAAGAGTCGCATTGCTGTTAGCCAATCAGAGGAGAGATGTCCAAATGTCAGGAAATAACACTCCAAATCCTTTAGCTACTTTCTACTCCGACTGAATTGTCTGTGCTGAAACAGGAGCATCTGAGCCCCACACCCCCTTGAGTATGACTTCCAACGCATATATTCCTATCGGAGGCCACTGCAAATATATGAAACAAGTGAACCACAACTTTAAGTGCATCCACATAAAGCAGTTGTTATCAACGTTCTGGAAAAACATCCCTCAGCTGTCCTTGCTTTTTTGGAACACACACAATCCTAAAATGCTGACAAGTATACCCAAGTAGCAAGGCCATGGTGTGTGTGTGTGCGTGTGCGTGTGCGTGTGTGTGCGTGTGTGTGTGTGTGTGTGTGTGTCTGACTGGCAATAACAAACCAAAAGGATTGTGAATGAAACACCAGTTTTGAAAGGAAATACCACCGGATAAGTCTGGCTTATGAAATAACATAAGGGCCTTAAAATTATCATTCCATAAAAGAAATAATGTGATGTACTGTAGAGTTGTAAAATAAAAAAATAAAAAAATAAAAAATGGCATTGTAGTTTGACAGCTGATCATGCTCAGCTTGCCACTTTATATTCATAACTAATCTGTGCCTCAGAGTTGGATGATGGGTTCAAACTTTGTCCAGTTGAGTAAACAAAAGGCCATGTGTATTTGATATGGCTTTAAGTAGATTTAGAAAATGATCTTTCTGTTCCTGAATAAAAATTAACATCAGTGGAAAATCTGATTTGATAACAACTGTGCCAAATAATAAAACATTTCAACTGAATCACCAGCTGTAACAGCTGGAATAACTTTCTAGCAAATAAATGTCATGATATAAACAATCTTCTATTACACTGTTAGTTTTACCTTTTGAGCGACACAAATAAAGATCATTAATGGTGAAAGCAGAAACATCTTGAACAGATTGATCAAAACTAGACTTTATTTAATGAAGGAACTGATCCTTTAACCAAACTTCAGTTGAGCTGAAATAAGAACCTGCACACCTGACGAAAATCAAGGAAAACTGCACATTTTTGGAAATATGATAGCTTTAATCTAGTTTGTTTTCTTGTAAAATTGTAACTTAAACACGGCCTCTAAAACTTACTTGCACTTTAGGTGTCTACACACACCATAAAGGCAACTCCTGGTGTTTAGGTACTCAGTGCAGTTTATTCATCTTAGCATGATGCAGAATCCACCTAATTTATTTTCAGAAAGCTCACTGAAAACGAAGCACACAGTTAAGATAAAAATGTACATCTGATTAAAATTATCATGTGACAATCCAACTATCTGGCCTATTAGGAGAAGGTAGAATTTAGAAACTGGACTAGAAAGGTGAATTGCAGTAAAAAGTTTGACCTTTGCTCAGAGGTGACCGTCGTGTGAGTTATGGTCTCCCTGGGGGACTCAGTGAAGGTCTGGGGGAGGTTACAGGGCAGAGGCTCACTGCTCCTTCTTAGGCCCATTGCAGGGATCCTAATGTAAGGCTCTGATGCACTCTGCTCCTCTTCCTGCTCCTCTTGTTCACTCTCTCTCTCCTGAATCTGTGCACAAGGTTCAACTAGGGAGGGACTAAGGGACTCCACGAGTGGGAGGACTAAGGTAGGGACTGCGTTTGGACTGATGGATCTTGATATTCGATCATGTCACACAGAAGAGAAAAAACAAACATATTGGTGGAAAATTAGGAGCAGAATGACGGGATGATCACAAGACAAAAATTCAAACACTAATGATAAACGACACAGAGATGAAAGGCAGCATGTGGATGATGAAAAACAACAAATGATTAATAGAAATATTTGATGACACGCGGCGACTAAACGGGAAATCCCATTCAAGCTGCAAACAATGGGCGACTCAAGAGACAACAAACTTCACACATCTCCCAGTGTGTGCAGAAGCGCTCGCTGTTCTTTTCAGAAATGTCAACATGGGTGTGAGACATATTGGCAGCAGAAATTTGGTTTCTAATAAAACATTTGTAATCGCCTACTGCTGTCTGTCAATGCAACAAAAATAAAAATACAACAGCAGTAAAAAGTACCAGATCCACTAAGGAGTCCATCAGATGGCCTAACCCTAACCATTTGGAACACATGATGATATTTCTGAACCCAGAGTTCAGACAAATATCTGCCAGTAATCCTTTCTGTCCCAAGCTGCTAAAATTTTGACTATTCAGCACAGTTCAAACTTCTGCTTCACTGAGAGCCAACGTAAACACACATCTGGTCTCCATCAGCCACTCCCAACTGCACAATACTCGTCAGAGAAAAATAATCAGCAGCTGAAAGGTTTCATTCCAGAAAAATGCTCTATGACGAGTGACACCTTCTGCTGCTACACAACATAATCCCAACACTAATAAACACACAAGAACAGGGATCTGTTTTCTAATCCGTCTCCCACATTGCTCAGGGTTTTAATCCCCACATTTATTTAATCTGAATGGTTAGAATTTCAGCTTTCTTTTTGGAAAGTCATTGTTTTAATTGCATTTTCTTTGTAGCTGTGCGGAATAAAGAGATACTATTAAGTCAGTACAACATTGGTCTCTGGGTAATAACATAGGAATTAAGAACTAGACCTGAAAACAAACAGTGCCACTTACCTACAAGGCCTGTCGCCCCCTACAGGTGAGGTTGCAGTACTCCAGCTCTTGCGTCCCCCCTCCTCCTTGTCATTTCTCTTTTTGCGTAGCGGCGTTGGCACATATCCCGTTTGGTTGCTCTTGTTTGGCAGGTACTGGTTGAAGGGCATGGCGGTTCGCAGCTCAGTGACCGATGTCCGCCGAGCCAACATGTCATCTTTATGGAGGTCTGGCATCCTCCTGTAAAAAGGGCCGTCGGACTCCGAGTCACTGCCGCGACCTAAAGTGAGAAACGGAGATGAGAATGAAACATTTTGTTGTACAGACTTGTTACTAAAAACATATTTTAAACATATTTGCATGGAGCAAAGTTTGCTGGAGTAGCTTCCCAGTCATGGAGGACATAACAATACTTCTTCTCTTGTTTCTTGAAGACATTTAGTCTTTCATCCAAAAGGCGGCCTCAAGAAGGTCTCATATCATAAAGATTTACCTGAATAGAGCCTCTCTCCCATAGCAGTATGTCTATTCATGGTAAACCCAAAAGCTCTTCAATTCAATTCAATTCAAAAATACTTTATTAATCCCAGAGGGAAATTGATTGCTGTAGTAGCTCAGAATAATAGTAATCAAGTCATCAAAGAGTTGTTGTATATTACAATGGCTGTTGGCAGGGAGGATCTCCAGTAGCGGTCAGTGTTGCAGCGAAACTGAAGAAGCCTCTGACTGAAGACACTCTTCCGTTGGACCTGTTTTCCCCCAGGGAGAGCAGCAGCCTTGTGCGCTCATCCCAGTTGAAACACAGGTAGGAGGGAGATCAAAGAAGTGAAGAGCACATAGACTCCTTCAGTTGTAGATCTCACCAGGCTTAGACCACCAATCTGAAGGCATGGGGTAGGTCGGGATTTTACAACATCTGTCTGCATTACTTCGTGGAGGGTTCTTCCTCTCGCAGCTCAAGGCTACCAGGGCGCCAGATTCAGATAAGAATTGTTTGGGTCAGGCTCTCTCTGCCTTTGTTTTTAACTGATCATTCCAGTCTCTCAGTTAATCCAATTTTTGGGTTTAATCTTGCCCGTACCGTGCAGTGACGCTCTCCAAGATCACATCCATCTTGCACGCTAACACCAAGATTGCAGCTAGAACCTCTAGCTTGCGATTCACCTCGAGTAACGCCCCAGTTTGAGCTATAGGTTATATGGATTGCACTCTAATCGCCCCTGAATTCACAATTTTCCAAACCAGAAATCCTCACACTCCAAACAGAAGAAATCCAGTTATTATCAGTCCAAAACTCCTTACGTCTTCGACGTTCTCCGCGGACAGCTGGGAGAGGAATATAATAGTCCACTCCTTCCTGGAATCCAATATATACCTCACTGGGTGCGTTCCATCTGGAGATGTAGGAGCCCCCTGCTCCGTTCTCATTATTAAAAACATCTTGTCAATCGCGTTGAATGACCAGTTGACCAAATCCATGATTTGATAAGTTTTCAGGAGGAATGCAGAGAAGCTCTGTAGGCAGACAGGTCACGAGCAAGAATAAGAGGCTTTTTTTCAGAATCTGCTTAGCTCTTAGCACCATTTCTAACTGGGTTGCAACTAATGGAGACAAATTTGATAGGAAATGTGAATTTTCTGTTGGAATCGCACTGAATTGGTTTCTTAGTTCAGGATTCTTCAAATTTGTAAACACATTGGTGAGAATGCCATTCAAATCATATATTTTGAGTTCAATTAACCCGTTTCTTTAAACAAGACCGTTTTGTTACACTCAGAATGTGAGTTTCTGTTTTTGTCTCCATTTAGTGCATTTTAAAGAACTTTTAACATCTGGATGAGATGGCAACACATTCCAGGGCCACCTACTTTGCTTAGCTGATTTCCTGAAACTAAAGTTATTGTTTAACACCATAAACCAGATTGTTTCACAACACGCCCCTCTTATGCCTGTATTCTCAAGGTCTGACTTTAACAACTTTCAAGCATTGTTTGAGAATAAAAGTAGAAATATCATGGCATGTTTTTCACCCCCATCCACTTCCTACTCTCACATTCAACCATCCTCTTCCCAATCATGGTCCTTCTTTACTCCTGTAAATTTCCAGGACTTTTGCCTCATTCAAAAAATCATGAAACCAACTTCGTGCCCTGCTGATAATCTCCCAACCGCTTTACTCATTAAGATTTTTGACCAAATTGGCTCATGCATTGTGGCTTGCCATCAAGTCAAACTTGAGGAATCTAGGTGTTTTGTTTCAGATTTTAATAAATTTTATAATATTTTTTGTAATTCTTTTAAAGCATTTTAATTGAATGATTTAATTTTTTTGTTGTTGGTCTCTGTGAATCACTTTGCAATTCTCTTTCTGTGGTGAGTGCAATATAAAAAAATTAATTACTTACAAATAGGCTCAGAGGTCAAAATCACCCTAAAAGTTCATATTTCCTACACGTTCCATCTCACAGAAACTAACCTGTAAAGGGTTCAAGCAGATACAAGATATCTGCGGCCATTCTGTAAATATTTTGAGGGAAAATCTTTTTTATTTTTTTATTTTGTAATATTCAAAACTCTGGCAATATGAGAGCAATGGCCCTATGGCCTCTGTAAGAAAACTGAGAAACCTTGTTGGGATTTGGCAGCATTTCATGAAAATCAATCACAATGTAATTTGCTCCTTTTGTATAAAATCGTTAATCCAAATGAAGGCAACTGGACTTCTTTGGTTTCTTGAAGACATTTCACTTCTCAACCGAGGAGCTTTGTCACTTCTAACTGGAATGTGGGAGAGTCAAGCTCAGGGTTTCCCACAGTGCTTTACAAGCCTGGCGGCCCGCCAGGCTTTGCTTGGCCACCCGCCAGGCTAAGCGTCATGCCCCGCCCCCCTCCCCAACCCTACCGTGTCCACTGACATGAATGGCGCAACAAAACTAGAGCCCTTCATCAGCTGATACTGGTGAGAAACAGCAGCAGAACGTGTGCAGAACATGTGCAACCCCCCCCCCCCCCCCCACCCCCACCCCCGCTCTTACGGAGGAGTGCTGCGTGACAGAGCGCGCGACGTATGGGGCTTTTACTGACCCGAGCGTTTCCCTATCTATTTTTCTATTGGTGGTTAATGCAGGGGATGGGGTAGAAGACTATTTTCACCTTCAGGCTGCATGTGAAACTCAGAGTGACTGATCATATTTCAAAGACAAACAACAAGTAAAAAAAATTAATAAAAAAAAGTTGCTTGGTGAACTTGCTCTTTAATAATATTCACCTTTTGAGAAGAATATACAAAGCATTCAGAGGGAGAGAAGGACACATTTTAAAGCTTTTTTTTTTCCTGAGCAGGTAATCGATTGCTGCAGATAACTTTTAAAAATGTCCCACTGAGTTTAACGATCACACAGCAGCCGTTAAATCTGATTTGTAAGTGGAGAACTAAAAGTGACGTATACATTCATTCCAAATAGAGATTTCCTAAGTGATCAGTGTCTGATGAAAATATCAAGGCAATGATTCTACATCACTGCAGAGACTCCACAACCTGCTTTTCATGATCAAAATCTATGAAGACCAAACATTTACATAAAATGAATGAACAATCTGTCACCACATCAAATATTTAGATTTATAAGGAGTTCTCCCCATCAGCCGGATATTTATTCTGGGGCGTTCCTTTGTAGACCTTTTTTTTTTGTTGTTGATGTTTTTATTTTTCTTGCTGCACATAAGATAAAACATAAACGTTAATAGGTTTCTCAATAAAAACAAAAACACACCACTTCCCCTCTCACTTAAAAACAGTTAGCTGAGTCACTGTTACGAGGAGCAGAGGGAGGAAATCAGGGAGCCAGATTTAAACTAAAAAAGGACTCAGTTCTAAGAAATGTTATGAAATGATGAGCCTCATGGCGGACACCTGAGACTTATGTTTCTAACTCTAGAATCTTTGCCAGCTGTTAGATCTTATAGGCTTCAGAGAAGTCATACGGTGTTATTAAACGCACCACATTCCAGCAGCTGAGCATCAATCAAAGCTGGGGACTGGCCGATGGGTCGTGCTTTAGAAACAAAGCAGGTATCATAAATCATTGCTACATTTGTATTGTGCAACTTGTGCTAACTAGATTTTAGCCTCAAGTGAGGAAGATTTTAGTCGCCACTCTGTCTGCGCGTAAACACATTGCTGGCTTTTTAATATCACTGTTAACACCTGGGTTTGCAGTAGTGCTCTGCTTCAGGCCTTTCCCTTCTTGTTGCTGTAAATTCCTCTGCAAAATGTCCGAATGTGATCCTCTAAGGAGCAGCGGATTGGAAGTCAGGCTCTGTTAGGATGTACTGTTGGCTTACCTATCAGATCCACAGTCTTTTTCATTATTTTGCAAATACTCCACTTAAAACAGAAAAACAGAAGGAAACTGATACCTACACCCAGGCTTAACTCAATGTCTCACAGATATTCTACTTCAGCATGTTCAGCTATCTGTGCTACTGTCCTCCACTCCTGCACTTATGCACTCTGCCGATGACCTATGACCCAATGTCTGTTTCCCAGAAATAAACCCACACTTTCAAAGAGATCCAAACCATAAGATCTTTCCTTGGATTTGATCAGACACACATGCAGGCCGCCACATCTGCCGGTGGAAACAAACTTCACATTTAACATGCAAAAAAACCTCCTTTTCCATCACTAATTGTTTCATATGGTTGTGAGGACAGACTGATAGAGATCCAAAAAAGGCTTAGATGCATCTGCACTTCTAACTCAGTTATGACTCCTAACCCATCAATTGGAAACATGAATGTTCCCTCGTCCACCGTAATCTGTCTTTAAGCAGCAACACATGTTTTTATGGGTGATGTTCTCTCTGTACACATGGCAATGCTGAGGATTGAGGAAATATTTAGTTTTAATGTGACAGTGCCCTACTGTACCATGATTTTAGAGACGCAGAGGTCACCTAACAGAGTCCACGGAAGGCTGTGCAGTCTAGTTCAAAGCTGCTAACATGTTGGAAATGATTGCAATGTTCAGCAAGTGTTTTTTAAACCAGACCATGCAACAATTAAGAGTTTTTAACATTTTAAGCAATTGCTTTCTGACTAGTTTCAGTTATTGTTGAGCCAGAAACTTTAGAAGGGTTGTTTACAACAGTTGTAGTTATGCTTTCAGCCAGTAGGGGAAACCTATCCAGAGCTGCTTTAAATCACTCTGTTTCCCATATCTATAAATGTAAAACACTCAGCTTTTCCCTTTATTAGTCAGAACTAACAGCTACACAATCTTTTGTGTGAGTGAAATAAAGGGAACCTGAGCACTGTGAAATACTTAAATTATGACCTGGGTATTATGAACACATCATCAGAAACTTTGATCTGTTATTTTAGCCTTTATTTTTTTTTCTCTTAAGTGTTTTTCTCCTCAGAAGAAGCTCCAATGGTGTTCTGCTGAGCTGTGGTGGCCTCATGGTGGTGGCCATCGTCTAGCACACTGCTGCTAACCACTTAAACCTTCTCCCTCTCCGGATAATAACATTTTACTTTCTTTGACAATGAAAGTGCTACTACTAGTTTACCCGTTTACTATGTGAAGTGCCTTGAGACTTGTCATGATTTGATGCTATATAAATAAACTGAATTGAATAGTATGGGATAATTGGGTCCACACCATGACCATCAGATGAACAACCGATATTTCAGGAAAAACGGCTTGCGCTGAAGTAATAGCTTTTGCAAAATTCTTGAAAATCATTCTTTACAGATTCTTTTAAACAGATGTAACTTGTAGTGAGTGTCTCCCTGTAAAACTGGAAAAACCAAAATCAAAAAGCTCCCTTCATTTATCAAATCTTTATCCATCTACAAACCTGGCCCAAACAAGAGTGCAGCCAGTATTGAATTTCTCTCTGAGATTGAATTAAAATCCTCCCTCTGTTCACTAATTATTGTCGTGGTGAAGTAGATTTTCAGAGCAGAATGAAGAACGGGCTTTGTCTGAAGGTCACAGGAGGAAAACCTGCCACGTTCGTATGGATTTTAATAAATAGATGCTCTTGTTGCGGGTGTAGTCAAAATCTCTTGCGACTCGAACATCTCAGCTCAACTCTTCATTTGTTTGTACTCGAGGGAGTGATCTGAGGGCTGATAGCTTAAATTCTACGTACATACAGTGGGATGCGAAAGTTTGAGCAGCCTTGTTAATCTTCATGATTTTCTTGTATAAATCGTTGGTTGTTACACTAAAGATTTTCAGGTAAAAATATCATATAGGAGACACACGCAGTGATGTTTGAGAAGTGAAAGTACGTTTATAGAATTTACAGAAAGTGTGCAATAATTGTTTAAACAAAAATTAGACAGGTGCACAAATATGGGCACTGTTGTAATTTTATTGATTCCCAAACCTTTAGAACTAATTATTGTGGGGGTCTCAAAACAACTCTCTCATGATGGTAAATGACCTGTATTTGTATAGCGCCGTCTTAGGGTTCTACAACCCCCCAAGGTGCTTCACAGCACAATCAGTCATTCACCCATTCACACACACATTGAGCTACAATGTAGCTACTGCTGCCCTGGGGTGCACTGACAGAGGCGAGGCTGCCGAGCACAGACGACACCTATCCCTCCGACCATCACCAGCAGGCAAGGTGGGTTAAGTGTCTTGCCCATGGACACAACAGCAGAATTCTCTGGTCGGAGCCAGGATCGAACCTGCAACTTTCCGATTACTGGACAACCCGCTCTACCTCCTGAGCTACTGCTGCCCAATTAGCTAAAAAAAGTGCTCAACATCAGCTCAACATCTACTAAGGCCTTCATGCAGAGGATCAAGTAGGAGAAGAAGAAGAAGCAGTCTTATTATATAGTGCCTCTCAAAATAATACTCACGATGCTCTTCACAAAAACAAAAAGAAACAAAAAAAATTATTAAGTATAAAAAGATTTAAACAATTATTACAAATATGTTTAAAATAAAAAAAAAACAACAACAAAAATATGTAAGGAAAGGGAGAGAGAAAATGAATTGGAAAGAGGGAAACCAATGGATCCCGGGAAAGGTGGAATAAGAACAGAATAAGTAGAGGGAGGTGATGAAAGTCACTCTAAAGAACAGGTGAGTTTCAGCTGCTTTTTAAAGGAGACCACTGAGTCCACTGATCTCAGGCTCGGGGGAGAGAGCTCCAGAGTCTGGGGCCACAGCAGCAAATGATCTGTCACCTTTGGTCTTTAGCCTGGTGCTGCACAACCAGAAAGTAGAACGTTCTGGAACGGCCATCTCAGTCCCCAGACCTGAATAGTATAGAAAATCTGTGGTGTGAGTTAAAGAGAGCTATCCATGCTCATAAGTCATAAGACCTGAATAAACTATAGATGTTTTGTAAAGAAGAATGGTCCAAAATACCTTCAACCAGAATCCAGACTCTCACTAGCTATAGGAAGAGTTTAGAGCAGGGGTGTCAAGCATGCGGCCCGCGGGCCGAATCCGGCCCGCAAGTGGGTTAAATCCGGCCCACGAGTTGGTTGTGAAAACTTTATTTTCATACTTTACAATGTAGAGTTAAAATAAACTTATCTTTGTGAGCAAGTTTCACATCCTGAAGTTGGCCGCCACTCAGGATGTGACTTCTGATATTGATGTGCTGGTGAAAGCTAAAAGATGTAAAGTAAAATGAGTCAAATATACATTAAGTGCTGCATGAAACTGATCTAGCCATGTGATCTGTAAGCTCTTTGAATCACTGAGGAATGTTTTTTTTTATTTATTGATTTTTTTTTTTTTTCAAAATTTCAAGTACACTTCAGGTGTTGTACTTGTACTATTTTGGATACACTGTCCTCAGGCTCCAGCCTTGTTTTATATTGATTGTATTAAAACAAAGAAAACAATCTGAAGTTGTTTTTAATTTACCGGTCCGGCCCACTTGAGACTAGATTTCCATCAATGTGGCCCCTGAGCTAAAATGAGTTTGACACCTCTGGTTTAGAGGCTGCTATTTCTGCAAAAGGAGCAGGGTTTCCCCCAGCGCTTTATAAGCCTGGCGGCTTGGCCACCCGCCAGGTTAAGCGTCATGCCCCGCCCCCTCCCCGCTCTCACGGAGGAGCGCTGCGGGAAAAAATATACGATGTTTTGGAAACCAAAACTTCCCAAGTGGATATTTTCTTCTGCTTTCAAAAACCAATAACTACAACTTTCAGAGTTTTTTTTTACTGAAGCAAAGGCATATGCTGTATCTTTCTTCTTTTCATTTGAGGAACATGCCCACGTTTTACAAAAGCTTTAACAATATATCATTCTGTAACAGCCTTGACTTTGGAAACTTTGGTTTCCCTTTCTCTCTCAAAATAAAACAAAAAACAAACAGGATGCAAAGTCTCACTTTGGATTTTTCCACATGCAGTTCAGCAGTGAAAATTACACTGTGACGACTGCTGTAATCCTTTATAAGCCACTTTTAAATTTTAAAGGGTCAAATTAACAAACAGCACAGTAATCACCGGCTTTCAGAAGCAGCAAATGGTCAGCTTTGGCAGAATAAAAAACAAGTAAAACTCTTCAGGACCATAGCACACACTACAAAAAGACCTCGAAGCTGTTATGTGAGCTTGTATTTAAAAACCTACCAGCATTTAGGGTCAATGCCACCATGCTGAATTAGGTCAGATGTAATGATAGAATTCTATTTATCCTTAAATACGTTTCAAAGTTTATCTTAAAATTTTACCACCAAGAACTGATGTATACGAGACAAAAGTGTGAAAAAAAAACGTTTCAGTCATAAATAGTTTCACTGTAACTTCAACCATAAACCAGTCCGATGAGTTAAAAATAATAAATGTAACTCTGCTTTAAAGGGGCCTGGAGCCTTTTTCTGACACTTCAGATTGACACAAACAGGAACTAATATGATGCCTGTGAAAGAAATAACAGAAGAATAAACATGATCAGCTTATGAGAAAGGAAGCTGATCTGTGGTGTGAATGTAACTTGACCTGAACATCGTCTGCACCCAACTTCTCCTCTATTTAAATACATAAAGGGCCCAGTTAAAGCTAAACAATAAACACAAGTTTCTTCAGAACAAGCAAAGAGAGCGCTGTGTGTTTGCAGCACTCTTTAAACCAACACTGGGCGGTGTCCTGTAGGACAACAACAGGCTGCACCACACTGGAGATACAGAGACATCCATCTGTACACAGTTTCTATACACCTTAACAATAAAGCAGAAACTGAATGATCCCGCATCGGAAACAAAGACAACTTCTTCCACAAATAGGATTCAAGGGGTATGAAGAGTTTAGGATGGAGCACTTCCTACCATCGCTGCTGCCGCGGGCAACCAGGATGTCTGGTGACGGGGTCTGTTGTGAGCGCGAACCAAAGGAGTCCAGGCTGTCGAATGAATCCTCTCGTCCGTGGCGTGGTGGAGAAAGAGAGTCGCTGCGCTCAGATTCCCAGCAGTCGACGTAGCCGCTGTCCCGGATGCTGCGTGTCGGGCTGTCCGCCACCTCTGCGTCCTGAGAAGATGGAAACACACACACATCTAAATCCAATCATCTGTCAAACAGCTATAACCAACTCCAGAGTCCTCCCACAGCTGTTTAGCCAACAACCTTTTTCTATTAGCTTTCCTTTCTCTTTGCTCTCTCCTCACATTTGTGACCTTTCCTCCTGTCCTGTCAACAGTTGAAACATGTCTTTGTCACTAATGGAAGGTGGAGAAGGACCTTTCCTGCGTGCTAAATGACTTCCTTTTCCTGAACCTTGTATCGTCTGTTATGCAACTCTAAGAGCCTGCAGAGATCTTTGTTATTTTTTTCAAGATCCCACATTGTGTGGGAATCACCTTTGGCTGTGACATACATCAGCTTTGCTTCGACATTTGAATAATGGCAAAAGGAAAAGAAGAAAAAAACACTTCTTGTTTTTCTCAGTTAGAATGAAGCTTGTTTTTACTGTGACTTTGATCAATTTCTACTTTTACGTCAACACTGTAAATGTTTGACCATTTCAAACCCAGCAGTTCCTGCTGCTGAAGCCCAGAGGCTCTTTTCTGTTTACATCTCAGGACTGAATAATAAGTGCATTTCCCACACAGTTAAAAACCACAAAATGTTATCATTTTAAGCCTGTTTTTACCACACATACTGAAACACCTACATCCTGGTACACTTTAACCAGCAGGCGTTAGAGGTAAACAACAGCCACTGGAACTCAATGAGCTCTGCTTGATTAGTAATTCACATTTTATCACAGCAATTATTTTTGCATGTAAATGTAGTTTAAACGTTAACATCTGATAAACGAATTCCACTGAGCTGGCAGTAATTCTCCCTTTTCTATACAGCAAACGGGACATCGCATTATGGAAGAGATAACATGAAGGTGACATCATGGTTATGACTTCTGTCCTTTTGGACAGAAGGGTAAAACAGCTCAAGGTCCAGGTCATGAGCAGACCAGAGGTGGATGGTTGCTCTGAGATCATTTCTGAGAAATCTCAGGACAGCAGAACTTCTAAACACACTTGTGATGTGGTCAAGAGAGTGTGTGTCCTTCCATCCATGCTTGACATTTAGCCAAGAAATGAACAATATGGTATACCAATATCAGCTGACTGTTGATTCTGTGGCTGGGGTTGATGTTGAACTCTTTAACTCTGCAAACCTTTCGCATTTGTGACAGCAAGCCTTCAAACTCCTTCAGGTCCAGCGTGGGCCCGCTGTAGGAGATGCAACCATTGGCAGAACGACCAAGCCAGTAGATGGTGATTAATACCTGGGGGGGGGGGGGGTCATCGTCATGAAAAAATAAAATGAAATTGGTTTAATAAAAAAGGTTTAAGTACTGGATAATCCAGATTACACACCTGTAATTCCTTTAAAACATTTTAAAGTCTACATGTAAAAGCATAAGCACTATAAACCTCTCCCGGTTTCAGTCAAAACTGATCTGTAAAACTTGCTCTTATGTATTCTTGACTGCTCTCAGCTTGCTTTAAAGTAATAAAGAAGTCACAATGATTATTGTTTATGCAGTATTTATGATCCAGGATCTTTAAAATGCAAATTAAAACAGGTACTGCATGTATAAAAGTAAATAGTGTGTATATTTAACTTGCAGATACAGCCTTTATAAGCTTAACAATAGTTTTCTTATAGCTTTTTTAAGCTACAAGTGTTTAAAATAACACCCAGGTCAAACACTGTCCTGCCAACTCTCAAAATGTGCTAATTAGCTACAGCATTTATGTGTACTAACCCTGACCCTAACCAAAGCAGCTAAAATCTTTCAGATAAAAAAGGTGAAGACACTGAAAACACTGGTTGTATGAAGGAGGGTAGAAGTGAACAGGACAAACGGTGACCACTCCAAGGAAGTTAAATGTTAGCATACGCATCCTGCACAAATACGACAAGCCTAGGTCATTGATTAGCCCCTAAAACCTGTCACACTTTCTTCTGAGTATATACAACCTTCAAGTGGTCAGTGTGATTTATACTGTCTGCTACCTGCTTTAGCCTCTGAGCTACCAGGACAAACACAAAAACATGACTGGATGAGCTGAGCTCACCCTAATGCCTTGAGGTAAGGCTCAGTGTGACTGAAGAGCCAATGCTTTTAGGTTCAGAGACGGTTTCTTTGTGGTCAGCTAAATGCCTAAACTGCAGACTGAACAGCTTGACTCTGAGAACACAGAGGGCTGAACCTTTAACACTGTTAGCGAAAGCGGTTCCAGCTATATTTACAGAGCCCACGTCAACTCTGACTCCAGAGGGATTGCTTTGATAGGAGAGCTCAGCGTGGCTTAATGTGTTTATTTCAGTTGTGCTGTCAGTGGAAACAACTTCTGCCACTCAAACTCAACGGGGAGGAGGAGCTACGGGGGCTGGAAGCAAAGCCAGAGGACTCATGTTCTGTGTTAGAAAATGAAATTCATTTATTTTTATCAATGACCCAGAAGAGCCGAGCTGCACATCTGAGAGAAAGTCAGAAAACTAACTTTTCAGAAAGTGGTGTGTTCTGTCACTTCTTCTGGAAGCAAAACTATGCAGGTATGATATTCTGCAGCCAGTCTGCACAAACTACATTTTAGACATTTTTGTAGCCCGAGCAGAATGCACACATCAGTGGCACCATATACAGACTACCCAGTTCCAGTGGAAATAGGTCACCACCAAATGTGATCCACGTGTGTATCATTGAGCTTCAAACACATCCGTATTGATCACAACTACAGAAGCACAATGACAAATAGTCCACATTTGTTCCTGCCTGCATAACTGACACAGACATCCAGGAGCAAACCAGCAGCCAACATCAAACAGAAACTTGGACACAAGCACCAAGATACAGCAGCTGAAACAAAACATTTGTTTAAAAATGCCTCGGTGGAGTTTTGAGTGGCAGGAACAACAATAGGCGATGCATAGTGTCACACTTGCTTTGCCTCATCGGTTTTAGTGGTTGTCTGTAGTGACACATGACCTGTCAAAGACGGGTTAGCTGAAAAACAACAATCACCTCAGAGTTTCCCATTCAAACACACATATACACACTGGTGGAGCCATCTGCTACAGAAGGTGCTCTGGGTGTGGTTTTAGGACTACCTTGAGGTTAAAGGTGGCCTAGTCAAGCCACAGGTGTGGGTTTTTTGGAGACAATCGGTTTTGACCGTGCTCGACAGTGTAGGCATCAATTTTCTTTAAGTTTGTTTAGTTTGCCTGTTTTTCTCACTTTAATAAATGGAACGACAATTCCAAACATCTGTTTTGGACCGCTGTTTAATTTAAGGACATTCCAGCCCAGTAATCATTCTACACCTAAGGCACGCGTCCTCCAACAAAAAAACGCCACATCACACACCATGCACATACAAGGATGCAATAGACCCAAAAAAATACACAACATCCACATGATAAACAAAAACACACATTAAACAATCCACCAACACAAAGTGCTACATAAAGAAGTGATTGATGTTCATTTACCTACAACTGACACACATTGTTCACACAAAAAACCTCTAGGATATTCCCACCCATCCAGGCATTTTCCTTTTATCTCAACATTAGATCTGTTTGCTAAACAACACCTTCACAACCCAATCAGCAAATTCCTCTCGATGCAGGTTCTTCACCTCTCAGAATCTGATGCGTTGCAGAAACGGCTGCTGTTCAAATCCCAGTCCTCAGGTCTGTACGTGCAGGACAAAATCATACAGCAGCAGCAGCACATCACAGAAGCAGGTCCCGGCCAAAGCATCAGCATCAAATGCTGGCTAATGCAGCTGAGAGTGGTGGTGTTTAGTCAGCTAAAAGAGCAGGACAGGCCAGCTCTGCAGTGGGGCACGTTAACTTGTTCAGTGCACACCAGCATCCCAGAGAGGGTGGAGGAGAGAAAGTGAGCAAACAGAGACTGAAACTGCTTCAACTGCAAAGTGGGCTGAGCTAGAAAACATGTTTTCTGCTTCTTAAAGAGACATCGTTAGGGACGATTCTGAAGGAAGGTTGAAATAAACATTCCATTAAAATAAATAAGACTTCAGGTGCAAACACACTTCTGCTGTTAACGCTTTTTTTGTTTCAACATAAAAAAGGAAATATTAAAGGGCAAATGTGGAATAATACAAAAAAGACAAATTGCAAGAAATGTGTTCAGTGTAAAGCCAATTATGTCAAAATAACAACTTTACACCCAAACACATGTATTATATTGCTATAATTAAACTGTAATCTAGAGGTTAACACTTACATTCTTGAGTCTTCGACTGCAGTCGCTTCCCCTGAGAGAGAGAGAGAGAGAGAGAGAGAGAGAGAGAGAGAGAGAGAGAGAGAGAGAGAGAGAGAGAGAGAGAGAAAGAGAAAGAGAAAGAGAAAGAGAAAGAGAGAGAGAGAGAGAGAGAGAGAGCAGACAATCCATTTTTTACAAACTGAGCTAAACAGTTGCAATAAATTAATCCTTGTGGTATGACACAGGAGAAAGCAGTAATAAAGTAGGGACCCATTGCGTTTGGCTGATAAGCTGTTTTAATGCACTATTGACACTAATCAAGTGAGGAAAACAAACATGTTTACATTTGTTGACACCTTAGAAAATCACCCATTGAGTTTTACGCAGACTCTGTAAAAACCTGTGAAGTAAACTAAAATTAAACATGACCTGTTGTTAGTTCTCTAACCAAAAACACCATTCTAGTTTAACAGCCCTTTATGCAGCATGGGGCCCTTGGTTTACCACAAACAAATGTTTAAATGGGTGAAAACCCTTTGCATAATAACTGCTTAGTGCTTAATCCAATATACAAACCAGAGGGAATACTTAACCCATTGCAACCCAAGTAGTTAAAGAAAATGTTTTACTCTGGTCAGTTTGGCTTGAGCCTTAAAGTTGTACACATATGTAATGTGTTATCCTTTAAAAGCTAATTATTTGAGAGGGTATACACTACATTACATTAAATCCCTTCAATATTGTTATAATTATATATTAAGTATAATGCAACATGTGCACAAAGTACAAAGTAATAATTAGTTAACAATGCGCTAGAGATGTCTAATGTCTAGGGTAAGAACATGCAATCATACAACAAACTGTGACAATGTTTATTTGTCGTTCAGAGACCCTCTGACTGAAAGTTACACCTAAATAGCTCGGTGACAACAGACACCTGAGAAACAAAACAGTGAGACAGGAGAAGTAGGCAGAAGCTGGAAGGGATGAGCTGTAAACCTCTCCTCTTCGTCACCCGCACCTCTGTTGGCTGAATAAACACACGGACAGGCATCTTTTCTCAGCTTTTAATCTGTACGAATGTTTCAGATTCCATCAAGTATCAGGTCATGTCTATGTTTATGTATTTAGCAGATGCTTTTGTCCAAAGCGACTTACAAGTGACTTTACAATGTCTAAAGACTAGTCACCAAGTATCAGGCACAGGTTTTATCATTCCAGTTCATAAATGCACTTGTGGCTGATATAAATTGGTAAAGACATAAAAATATTAACATTCACACACAATTTATACATGTAATACATCAGTTCTGATTCAAAAGTACGGGTTTATTAATCTGGGTCAAAAAGCTACAACGTACCAAGAGGGCACATTTCTAACCTGAACTGATGAAAGGCTGCCTGCCTGTGCAGCTTCTAGTCCAGAATTCTCTCACGGATGAGTAAATGCTTGTCCAGTTTCTTCTGGGTGAATCAAACTGCCTCCTGCACTTGTATAAGGTGCAAGAAAACAGCATGCTGTACGACGGAGGATTACATAACCATTGAAAATAGCACAGAGACACTGGAACAACAGCACAGTTTCCTCTTTAGTGCGTGTCCTTGTTGTCCTGCTCTGGTCTGGAATTACCACGTTTACCTGAGCTTTCCAAATAGCACAACTATTTTTCCATAGGATGTGTAAATCCAACGCAGCAAACATGTAGCTTAATATTTTTGTGGCATTGCATGATCATTTGTTAAAAAATGCATGCATTTATTTTAGTTCCATTGGTGATGCTATAGGTAGTTTCCAAAACATAAGGTGAGTTTTCTAAACAACTATTTCTACTGCATTTGAGGACTCTGCTGCAACAAACACATTAGCATCCAGCCCCAGACTGTCCCACTAAATGCTGTTGTTGACCAGGAGACCTTTGCTAACTCATTTCTAGAAAATGTCACAATTTCTTGCAAAAATGACAAATAAAGCACATCGAAACTTTAAGGAAGAACTGCATGTGTGTTATAACATTTTTCTGCCAGATGGGATTATTATGAGATTCTATTAAAAGCATTTTAATTTAATGACCCTCAGGATCATCATGGGGGCTTCATGCATGAGGTTACTCCAAAGCATGCATCCACACACATGAACACTTTAGTGTTAAGACTTCTTTGTCCCGACATAATCTGTCAAGCAGCTACTCCTGTGACTAGTAGGCCTAGCACTGCCTCATCACTAGAAGCAGTGTTCTCAACCCCTGTGTGAATGAAACCTGGGTTAGAAACACTTGACATGAGACAGTGCTGCTAAACACACTGACACACCCACATATTCACACAAACACAGTGTATGTAACACACAACAAGCGGTTGGCTTTGTTCCCAAGCAACAAAGTAAGAGCCATGGTTCAGTGAGTGATGCAACCCTCTTTAGTTATATTTGGACAGATACCAGTTGTGTCAAACAGATACGCCATTGTTTCCTCAATGACAAGCTTGTATACACTTCTATTGACAGTCGTTTACTAATTTATGTTGCAGAGAAAAGCATGATTGTGTAATGCACAGAATGATGGGCATGCTGAATGACACAGAGCAACACAAAGAAAGGCACATCCAGTGTTTAGGACAAGACTATTGGCAAACCAGTGAAGAGTTCAGCAACAGGACTCATCACATCAGCCGCACTAATAATAATAATAATAATAATAATAATAATAATAATAATAATAATAATAATAATGCATTTAACTTATATAGCGCTTTTTAGGACACTCAAAGACATTTTCACACTCTCACATTCACACACTGCCCATGATGATAAGCTACTTTGTTGCCACAGCCGCCCTGGGGCGGTCTGACAGAGGCGAAGCTGCCATTTGGCGCCGTCAGCCCCTCTAACCACCACCAACACAGGCAAGTTGGGTGAAGTGTCTTGCCCAAGGACACAACAGCAGAATACCCCAGGCAGGAGATAGAATCGAACCCACGACCCCCCGATCATGGGGCAATCCGCTCTACCACCTGAGCTACTGCTGCCCCTAATAACATGCCTTATTTCTAATTGTGTAAAACACAAACTTGTGCAAACACATAAAAACTGGAACAATTGTTATGTAGCTAGGATTTGTATTCATAAGAACATCAACAGAAACAGGTACAACATTAGGGTGCATTGATTCCTCAGCTCCAAACCAGGGCTAGCTGATCATCAGTTTGGTTGATAAGCAGACCAGTGGCTCAGAAATATGATGTTTGTTCTAGTCAAGTAAATGCTATGTGCTCAAATATTGCATATTAAGCCAGTTTTGTCACCATGTTTTTTATACGTTTACGTGTGTGCACGTGATGAAAAGGCGTAGTATGCACAAAATTATAAAGTTCAACAAAAGCAGTAATTCAAACTCTGGATACAACAGGTAGGGCAACAGTTGCAGCCATTGTGTCCTTGGGCAAAATACTTAACCCACCTTGGTGGTTGGTGCTGGTCCGAGGGACCAGTGGTGCCAGTGCTTGGAAGCCTCGCCTCTGTCAGTATGCCTCAGGGGAGCTCATCACCACCAGTGTGTGAATGTGTGTGTGCATGGGTGAATTACTGCTTGTGTTTTTAGTTTAGTTTGGTTTTACTGAACAAGGACAGCACCAGAAACAATGTTACATGTAAGGACAATGCAACCGTTGTTTTATACAGAGGTTTTCTAGCCAGAGGCTAATTTGCAAACCTAGTCCTTGTTCTTGTAAAGTGCCTTGAGGGGTTGTGAAACCCTAGAAGGCACTGTATCATTTACAGGTGCACATTAGGACTTTGTCTTTTCAGCTCAAATTGGTTTGATGTTGTAACAAATATAATTTAACAGTGCAATAAGGGCACAAGTACACTGAGTGCCATGCTGCAGAACTTGGATGTGATGATTTTAACTCAGGTGGGTTTGACTTTAATGAAACAAAATGTGTCAAAGTGATGATCCTAGTGAGCAGTAGGGTTGCAGGGATTAACCGGTTTGACTATTAACCACAATGTGAAACGCTGCTGTTAACCCACCATAAAGATGTCTCCAAAGCCGCAAATAGAAAAATAAACATTAGCAGGCCAAAGTGAAAGTGAACCAACGCACGCAGCAGAACCAGCGTCAACAACCACTGGGACTGCTCTGTTTCCACCGAGGAAGCACTTCAAGTCTCCTGTGAGGGAATATTTTAGACTCCCAAAGAGAAATTCAGAACGACGCCTTGTCCATCTGCAGACCTGGCAGAAAAAAAGTTGCAACACTCCCAACTTGTTATCATCTCTGAGATTATCTCACAGACTAAAAAACTCCAACTGAGTCAGATTACGTTGGTGACTGAACAGATTTAACAGTAATATTAGAACAGTCTAGTGAACGACAGTTCATACTGTTGTTCCACGTTTCCCCTGTATCTGTCAACAACAACCTGTACGGCAGCCATTTTAATATTTAATCAACAACACATCTTTGTAATTCCTATTCTCCATAACAATAATATAATTCATCCTTGTCCAAACACTATTCTTATTGATGACATTTAAATAGATATGAACAAGTAGAAATTATATTTAAGCAATAAGTAATATTCATAATAACTGCACTAGTAGGAATTAGCATCATAATTCATTAAGGTGTCTCCATCTTTCAGTGCTAACCCTGACCGATGGTCAACAGTTAAACCTTTTTTTCTTTTTACAGAAACTCAAAAAGGCTATTAGGCAAACATAATTAAAGGTGTGGTTCACTAAAAAAACATTTTTTATGATTATTTCCGATAATTGGTTTAATAAGTTTTTCATGCAGGCTGAACATGAAAATAGTCTCCAACACCGATCTCCTGCATTAGCTTCTGATAGAAAATAGACGGTGAAACTAGGATTAGAAAAGTCTGACACACTGCCACTTAACATTCATGATCTCACCCATCTTGACTCATGACGGGGAAGGATGTTGTTGGTTTAGCCTCCAGGGAAAAAAAAGATAATGTCTCAACTAGTAGAAACTAACTGTTAGCATTAGCAACTCCACCACACAGCAGAACTCTTCCAGGCTAGTGTTATTTGTAGAGATAAAGCATCAACGTTGCAAATCAGTAGTAGAGTGAATTTTCTAAGCAAAATCTCTGAAAAGGAACAATAGATATATCAGGGGTTCAAAACCTTTAAAGGATGTAATCATGCCTTTTGTCAATAATTTATAGAATGTATGTGATTTATATGTGTTAACACAGATGTGAAATTAATTCATGTAAAATAATCGTGGTAATCGTGAAACCGGGATTATTTCTCAGACTATAATCGTACCACCAACATTTATAATCGTTGCAACCCTAGTCAGCAAAGGGCTTAGTTACTATACAGTGTTTTTATTCATTTGATAGGGACAAGTGTGTACAATCAACTTGTAACTCACTATAACATTTATAGATGGGCTAATTTACAATATCCCATGTACCAAATTACTTCAAACCCAAGATCTATTTTGGAAACAACTTAACCAATAAAGAATGCCCACAAAGCTCAAAATATGATGATTTTTGGATGGAAAGTACTTATCTCCTGACACAAGCTTTTTCATTTCTGTTCTCTATTACTGATTTACATCTTCAATTTCCAATCTAATTAGCATCATGCAAAGGTAGTTAACGATCAGTTTAGCTTTTTCAATAACCACTGCTCCCTATTGTCTGCCTCTTCTTAAACACAGCAGCATTAATGTAGAATATGCTTCTTTATTTAACTGGACATAAAACCATTGTTTTGGTATGACAGTAGAATAACGATTCCTTGAATCTTACTTGGCAGTTGGACGTGTTGATGTATCCTGCAGATCTCCAGGGTCAAACAGCTGGGATCCCTTCAGTCCCAATTCCTCACAGCCACGTAGAAACACACTAAGGTTGTCCTGTACAGAAAAACATCAGTGACCTGATTGTTCCATACAATCCTAACCGAGCACTTCGCTCTGAGACTGTAGGTTTACTGGTGGTTCCCAGAATATCTAAAAATAAGATGGAAGGCAGACCTTTTAGCTATCAGGCTCCTCTCTTGTGGAACCAACTCCCAGCTTTAGTCCGTGAGGCAGATACCATGTCTACTTTTAAGACTAGGCTTAAAACTTTCTTATTTGATAGGGCCTATGGTTAAAATCTGATGTTAGCCTAAATCTGGACAAGTGGGGAAGTAGAGGGAGGTGGAGTGTACAGTCGGTAAAGACGGCTCTCCCTTGCCCTGACTTCAACATGCCTCCCTCTAAAAGGCTAGGCTATCCAGAGTTATATCTGTAGTTATGCTGCTATAGGCTTAGACTGCTGGATGACACACTGACCACTTTTCACACTCGACTACTTTCTTCTACAATTTGCTCTTTAACTGTATTATTTTCTGCTATTTCAGCTGTTAACTTTATTTTTTCTCTTAAGTGTTTTTCTTCCTAGAAAAGCTACAATGAAGGGAGGGGGCCATCGGCTTGAACACTGTTGCTAACCATTTAAACATTCTCCCTATCCTGATAATAACATTTTACCTTTTTTGACATTGAATGTGCTACTACTAGTTTACCTGTTTAATTATTGATTCACTGGGATAAATACAATAAACTTTATCTCTCACCAAATTGAATATTTACTAAGAAATCACAATGTAACCATAGAAACATTACTTGGTATATATGTTGTGTGGATGTGTGGGTGGGCTGGTGTTGGTGTATGCGTGTGTCTGCTCTGTCTTCTCGATCCCCAGTGAGTCGTGGTGGATGGCTGCTTATACTGAGCCAGGATCCTCTGGAGGTTTCTTCCTGTTAAAAGGGAGTTTTCCTCTCCACTGTCACTAAATGCTTGCTTAGTATGAGGACTGCTGTAAAGTCACTGACACTAGTCAGTGACTTGATGCAGTTTGCTGGGTTCCTTATATAGGAAACATTATTTCTGATTGGCTTAATGAACGGAAGTGTATTGGAATGTTTACTATATGAAGTGCCTTGAGACAACTCTTGTCGTGATTTGGCGCTATATAAAAAAGGAAAACACACACACACACACAAAGTCCTGATTACTCATTGATCCCATTCTGAATTTAATGCATGTTTAAAGTAGTAATATACAGTATTAGGGATGTTATATATTAGGGCCGATATACTAACTGTTTTTGTAATAACGATATAAACCAATACCAATAATGCAGGGTCCCTCCCTCATTAAAATAAAGAAAAACACTATTTTACGTATCATCCATCCATCCATTTTCTGAACCCGCTTGTCCACGTAAGGTCGCAGGGGGGCTGGTGCCCATCTCCAGCAGTCAATGGGCAATCAGGCGGGGTACACCCTGGACAGAGAGCCAGTCCATCGCAGGGCAACACAGAGACACACAGGTCAGTCGTGCACACACACACACACACGCACGCACGCACGCACGCACGCACACACACACACACACACACACACACACACACACACACGCACGCACGCACGCACGCACGCACACACACAACTAAGGACGATTTAGACAGACCAATCAACCTAACAGTCATGTTTTTGGACTGTGGGAGGAAGCCGGAGTACCCTGAGAGAACCCACACATGCACAGGGAGAACATGCAAACTCCATGCAGAAAGATCCCAGGCCGGGAAGCGAACCCAGGACCTTCTTGCTACAAAGCAACAGCTCCAACTACTACACCACTTTGCAGCCCCCTCATGTATCATATAACGCATAATTCAACACTAAACATTATCTCACTATCACCAGTCTAATCAGTATATTTCGTCTTTGTAATGTGCTCTTATGCATTATACCCATGGGTCTTACTTGATGCTTTTCAAGTCAATTTAATCTGGTTTTTGTGGGTATGTATTTTAGGTGTTGTATCTGCATTTATCTGTACTGGAGTTTTGTGTATGGTAGGAAAATAAATTCAATTGAATTGAATTCAGTTTATTTATTTAGCGCCAAATCACAACAAGAGTAGTTACGCAAAAGATGCAAATATTTCAATCCATCCATTCATCCGTGCAAAATATGACAACCACTTCAATTAAAGTTAGGCAATGGAAGAAAGTGCCATATTTGTTTGGTGTCCAACAACAGCTGAATCACCGTCTCTCTACAGCTTGTGCATGGAACGTAAAGGTTGAGTAATTAAAGTAAAACCCATAGAGATCATTTCTGATATTACATTTTAATGCCAATATCAGTACATAAAGAGTTAATGCCTAAGCCCATGTCAATATACTTGATCATTGTACATTTATATCCTCCCACTCCAAAAAAAAATTATAGAAAAAAAAGAATATATAAATAATTTAAATACAAATCAGGCAAGGAGAAGCCATATGAATTATTTGTGGTTTCCTATTTCACAACAAGACTACTCTGTGCAAACCAAAAAGTTCTGGATACCTGCTCAACAGGACGGTGACGCCACCAACTTCCCTGTCCAGAATTTGTCCATCTTCTTCACCAGATTGCACCTATGTAACTTGTAAGCTTTTCCTTTATCAATATATTTTTACTCAGCTGTTTTCCTTATTCCTTCTGTCCCTACATTCCACACTGTCCACATCACTGAGGTCTTCCTTCTTTCCCCATCACGGTGTCTGCTCTGACAAACTCTTTGTTGGATGCAACCTGAGCCGAGTTCTCTTGTGTTCCCAGGTTCCTCCCTCTTTCTCTTTCTCACTCACTCTTTGTGTTTGTTTTTATCTTTCAAAGGGCAACAACCTAAGCCCTTCCCTTTTTTTTCCGTGCTCAGGGTGTCAACGTTTCCTCTCCACCCCAGTTGTCCTCAGAACTCTTCCGTTTTTCCACTCCCATGCAAAACATATTCTCATCTAACATGCAGATATTCAGGAAAAGAAGCCGTTTTGAATGGGCCGCTTTTGGTTATCAGTCACAACACCAGGAGTGTCATTCACACTGGCAATTGTAAGAATGCAAGCATGACTACAGACACACACCCTTGGAAACCCTTGTTCTCACGTTCCTTTTCTATTTCGGTGACTCTGAACCCACCCTGCTACTTCCAGTTTTTGGGAGCGAGCCATCTCTGCTCTTCTGGTGAGGGAACCCCACCCACACATACAAACACTCACACAGGCATCGCCGTGGGAGAGCACTCAGCACTCTAGCTGTGTCTACATTAATGACAACACTCAGTACAAGGTGCATAAAGGACACTCTTCAGGCAAACTAAATTTGAGTATTTGGATTTTTCTACATACAGAAAGCGTTTCACTTGGAATAAGTGAAAAATACAAAACAACAGAGACTGGTCTAAGAAAATTAAATATAATAATTTGCTCTACCAACCAACTCAATTGATGATCATTTCAAGCATGTTTTAGTAAAGAAGTGTGGGGTCTTGATAAATTCAACAAAAACCTTCACAACTTTGTCCCAGATTTTTTCTCCATCAGTGACTGCAATTTCAAATTACCTGAATACTGAAACAGTGATGGGTTATTGAAAAGGCTCATTTAACAACAATAAGAAGCAAGATAAAATAGAATTGTAATAAATGTGTGTGAATTGTTCTCAAGGACAACATCACAATGGAAGACATCACTGCCACGGGAAAACTGGATACTTGGAGCAATATTGGGGGTAGAGGATGCCCTCATCTATCTGCAGCACTGGGTGCTGACTCACTAGAGATGCAAAAAAGCACTGTGAGAATCATGTTCTTTGACTTCTCAAGTGCCTTCAACACAATCCAGACATGTCTACTGCAGCAGAAAATGAGGGGTGCAGGAGTGGACGAACATCTGACTGCATGGACCATCAACTACCTCACCAAAAGGCCACGGTACGTGGGGCTGCACAACTGTATGTCTGAGGTGGCTGTGTGCAGTACTGGAGCTCTACTGGGTACAGTGCTCTCACCCTTTCTATTCACCTTCTACACCTCAGACTTCATCTACAGCGCCAGCAGCTGTCACCTCCAGAAGTTCTTGATGACTCGGCCATTGTCGGCTGTGTGTCTGGGGGGAATGACCTGGAGTACAGGTCAGTCATCACTGACTTTATGGACTGGTGTGAGCATAACCACCTTCACTTGAACACCAGTAAGATAAAGGAAATGGTGATCGACTTCTAGACAAACACTCTTTCTTTCTCATCAGTAAACATCTAGGGAGCAGACATTGAGGTGGTGGATGCCTTTAAGTACATGGGTTTTCACCTCAACAGCAAACTGAACAGGTCTAACAACACTGATGGTCTGTATAAGAAGGGCCAAAGCCACCTTCACCTCCTGAGGAGGCTGAGGTCCTTCAGAGTTAATTCCCTGCTGCTAAAATCCTTTTATCACTCTGTGATTGGCTATGTTATCCACTCTGCTGTGGTCTGTTGGCTCTGACCGAGACAGGAAGAGACGGAACAAGCTAGTTAACAAAGCTAGCTTGGTTCTGGGCTGCCCACTGAACTCAAGATGTGTGAAAGGAGGTTGCTGGTGAAGATGAGTTCCATCTTGGAAAACCCCTTCCACCCCCTGCATCCCACTGTGGAGACCATGGGCAGCTCCTTCAGAGGCAGACTGAGACATCCAAGACGTAAAACAGAGCACCACCATTGGTCATTCATCCCCTCTGCAGTAAGAGTGTAACTCCTCAGTTTAACTGGTACTGGCATTATCCTGGTACACAATAACATCAATTCAATAGTAAAGCATGTGTTTAGTAATTGTGCAATATCAGAGTTACATAGTATGTCTGTGGCCTTTATGCTGCATAGTTCTGGAACCCAAGTTTTCTTTTTATTCATTGTTTTTAGTGGCTGAATGTTACAATAATAGCTTGTTGCCTTAGTGTGTTTACCTTTAATCAAATTATTTTCTTCTTCCTTTTCTTTAGGAGTTTGTGCTGCTGTAGCAAGTGCATTTCCTCACTGTGGGACTAATAAAGTCTATTCCATTCTATTGGGTCAACTCCAGAACCAAACTTTATTTCACTTAAACATTCTTCTTCTTCTGTGCCAATTTGTTAAAATAAAATAAAAACAGACAATAAGCATCCACCCACAAGTACACATCGATTACATTTTAGTGGCATTTGAAATTTTGTTGAACTTGATACGCAAAATAAAACTGCATTCAAATATCCGATCAACAATACTGCAAGAACAAATGTTTTAAATATTCAAAACAAATCGTATTGGCTTGTTTTATCCCATTAAGAACTCTGACAGATAAAAGATCGTCACTTCAAACTTCTGAAGCTCAGGAGTGAGTTAGACGAAATTCTTTCAATCTGTTTCTTTAACAAAGGATCAGAATATCTAAACACTGGAAAGAAGCATACAATCTACTGCTAGCTAGTATTTAAAATAATGTTTTCTAAGTTATTAAACTGATTCATGCTACGAACGTCATGTCTGGTAAAAACACTTTGTATGTCTGGGATAATTCATAATATTCATCATGTGAAGGTGATAATCTGTTTGCGCACTGAAAATTTCAGCTCAGCAAACATGAGCGTGATGAACACTGAGCCACACAAGCTAAAAGCACAGCAGTAAGCCGTTATAATTACACCGGACTAAACTCCACAGAGACTCGTTCTCCCATTAACCTCCAAACAGGAAGAGCAAGGGGAGTGGGCTGTGTTTTATTATGATAAGCCAGATAACAGCAAACGTCTTGTTTATGTTTTTTCACTAGTGTAACCACAGCCAGGAGGAAGATAGAAAAACACCCCTGCAAAGACAAACTCAAGAAACCGAATTATGAAACTTTGAGAGCATAAAAGGTCACATTGTTCATTTACAAATAAAAAACACCTATTTTTTTAGTTTTACTTTTTCTTTGCTGACAAATTACTTATGTAAACATTGTCTTCAGTGGAGTGTTTATGGTCCCTTTGGTCCAATTAGTAATCACAGAGTCAACTCCTATGGACAATTAGATATTGTGTTTATAATGTTATTTCATGCATCACTGATATGTTTTAGATACCAGATACACCTTCACAAAGAAAGTCAGAAAACTTTACTGCAAAAAAACAAAGAAAAATTAAAGAGTAACTAACCCTCAAAATAAAAATTTTTTGCTTATAAACTGTATAATTGGGTCTTTACAAATGCAATCATTCTATTTCTGTGCATTTTTTGACATGTTTGTGTAAACTTGATTAAATCTAGAATCTAGGTCTAAAAATGTGTTAGTGCTGCCCCCTGTGGCAGAACAGCGGCTACTGCATTTTAAACTTGTGATTGACTGGGACTGGAACAATTTCACGTCATCCGTACAGTCTCCTCCCACTCCTCCTCCCTCCCAGGATGGAAATTCCCCACACTTGGCCATGCTACTCTGTGCCTCCTGGCAATGCCCACTTTCATGGCATTTTTCAAATCTTGACTAGGGGTGGAGTAACATTTTCTGATGGTGTGCAGTCCTTCTTTAAATAGACTCTAAAACTCATTAAACGCTGTAAAAAAGCACCTTAAGTTAGAAAGTCCTTCAAAAACAAGTTAAAACTTTGTATGGCACCTCTTAATAACGAGAGTAATAAACAAACAGCAAATGCTGTTTTAACAACCTGATCACAAGTTTCCCTGATTGGTAAGATGTTTATGTTTATGTATTTAGCAGACACTTTTGTCCAAAGCGACTTACAAGTGATAATCGGCATGTTGCCCTTGAGGCTAACAACAACAACAACTTGACATCAGTCATGGGGAGGAGGGAACAAGGAGTGGACAGTAGAGAGGGGGGACGGGAGCAGGCAGGGTGCTAGTTTAGAAGATGATCTCTGAAGAGCAGGGTCTTCAGGAGTTTCGTGAAAATTGAAAAGGAAGCCCCTGTTCTGGTAGTGCTTGGTAGGTCATTCCACATTTGTGGAACGATGCATGAGAAGAGTCTGGATTGTCCTGAGCGTGGTGTAGGCACTGCTAGCCGACAATCCTGTGAAGAACGGAGCGGCCAGGCCGAGACGTAAGCCTTTGCAAGAGAATTCAGGTAGATGGGAGCCGTACCATCTTGGACTTTGTATGCTAGTGTTAGCAATTTGAATTTGATGCGTGCTGCTAGCGGTAGCCAGTGGAGCTCAATGAACAGAGGGGTGACGTGTGCTCTTTTTGGCTGATTGAAGACCAGACACGCCACTGCGTTCTGGACTATTTGAAGAGGTCTCACAGTACGGCCTGGAAGACCAGTTAGAAGGGCATTGCAGTGATCGAGGCGGGAGATGACAGTAGATTGCAGCTGGAGCTGGGTGGCATGTTGTGTTAGGTATGGTCTGATCTTTCGTATGTTATACAACGCAAAGCAGCACGAATGAGCAACAGGGGCAACATGATCTTTAAAGGTCAGGTGTTCATCAATAACAACACCCAGATTTCGAACTGCCTTTGAAGGAGCCAGAGATTGGAAGTCATTTTGGATTGAGATATTGTGCTGTATGAATGGTTTTGCTGGAATGAAAAGTAGTTCAGTTTTAGAGAGGTTGAGTTGAAGATGGTGGGATTTCATCCATTTTGATATGTCAGAGAGACAGTTTGATATCCGTGCAGAGACAGCGTGGTTGTCCGGTGGAAATGACAGATAGAGCTGGGTGTCGTCTGCATAGCAGTGGTAGGAGAAGCCATGTGATCGAATGATCTCACCCAGTGAGGTGGTGTATATGGCAAAGAGAAGAGGTCCTAGTACAGAGCCCTGGGGGACTCCTGTGGCAAGATGGTGCACGGTAGAGGATTGTCCAAGCCAAGATACACTGAATGATCGTCCTGTGAGGTACGATTCAAACCAGGCGTGTGCTTTCTCTGTGATGCCCATGCTAGAGAGTGTGGACAAAAGGAAGCCATGGTTGACAGTGTCAAATGCAGCCGATAAAGTTGAGCAGGATAAGCACTGAGGATTTGGCAGTCGCTCTAGCTTCTTTTAAGGATTCCGTCACTGCTAAAACAGCAGTTTCAGTGGAGTGGCCCTTTTTGAACCCAGATTGGTAAGGGTCAAGCAGACAGATGATGATTTATTTTTGTTTTGTCATTCAACAGTGACACGATCATAGAAGTCTGATTGCCATCCTCACAGTTTATATTTTATAGGTATGGTGCATAAAATAATAATAAAGTTTTGTTGCAATATCTGTATTTTTTATATATTTTAACCACATAATGGGTTAATAATGATGGTCTCACAGTGACTCCCTCCTCTGCAGTCCGTAATCTCTGCCTCATCTTTGACTCCTCATTTTCCTTTCAGTCTTACATCAACAAAATCACCAGGGTATCGTTCTTCCACCTCTGCAACATTGCCCGTCTCCGTCCATCCCTCACTGACTCCACTGCCCTAATATTCATCTTTGCCTTTATAACCTCTAGACTGGACTACCGTAACAGCATTCTTTACGGACTTCCTTCCTCTGCCCTTCAAAAACTACATTCAAAACTCAGCTGCACGTTTACTCACCCACACCCGCTCCAGGGTCCACATAACTCCGGTACTCAAACAACTCCACTGGCTCCCTGTTCCATACCGGATCCATTCAAAATTGCTCCTCATCACCCACAAATGCCTCAATCACATTGCACCCTCCTATCTTACGGAACTTCTCCATCGCCATTCTCCTATTCGGCATCTTCGTTCTGCTGACTCCAACCTCCTTTCCCCTTTCAAAACAGTACACCGCACCGTGGGTGATCGAGCCTTTGAAGCAGCTGCCCCCACACTTTGGAACTCTCTCCCACTAAACATTAGGAATGCTGTCTCTCTCTCTCTCTCTCTCTTCTTTCATATTACTGCTTAAAACCCACTTCTTCAAATTGGCCTTCCCCTAATACTAACCCAGCATGCCCCCAGTTTTGTTCATTATTTTACATTTTGTTTCATTATGTGTTTCTTGCCTTTTTGTGAAGTGTCTTTGAGTGATCTAAAAAGCGCTATATAAGTTTGTTGTATTATTATTATTATTATTATTATTATTATTATTAATGAAGTTGATAAAATGCAATGAATCTAAAAACATGTGAAATTCTTCTCATAATTACCCTGAAAGCTAAATTACAGAATATATTTGATATTAAACTATTATTTTGGGAGGTTTTGGTGTTATTATATAGTCTATGCTATTACACATTAGGATCCGTCAGCTCCAGCAATGTGGATTTTGTCTCATGACTGAACATTGTGGCGCTCAAATTTTAAAAACCACACGTTACACAGTACAAAATAATTTAAAGTAGCTAGTTTAAAGGTAAAACTATGTTCAACATGCTGAACTAATTTAAGTAATAAGAAAAGTGTATTTTTTCCTTGTTTAATCCATTCACTTTTTAAATTTATCAAGAAAATGAACATAAGGCAGATTAAGGTGTTTATGAGACTGTTGCATGAGTAACTGAACTAGAGTGAAATTAAGAACTGAGATCCTATTTGGAATTTTGATTGATTAAATAAACAAATAAATAAATAACATAGTAATGGTCCATACTTAAATAGAGCCTTCTTGTTATCGAAAATAAAATCCACATTTTTTCTGCACTAACCTGTCTTTAAACAGCCCTCAGTGTATGTCTGGGTTGACAAATAGGAGAGGAATTAGAAGTGCATTAAGTGTGAGTGGAGTTTCAATGCCATCGACTTTCTTAGCTTCTGTTTACATGCGAGTGCTGGTCCTGAAAAGCCTCTTCATTCAGATCAAGGTCTTAGGTCACTATGAAAGGGTTCTACTGTACAGGACTGTACTCAACTGAACAGTATCAGTGTTCACATAGACTTCGATTCACAAGATCTGAATCAAAGAAAGGCACAAACTTAAAGTTCTTCACTGAACCTACTGACAACTACATGAAATAATCATTCACCATGTTAAAAGTAGGAATCCCCCTCGGGTCTTATGATGCATGTTTACTACATTTGTTTTTTAATGTCCAAGTCCAGAATTTTGATCAGACAGTCTATATGTTTGGCCGAATGTGGAGGTTTCAAAAAGAACAATAAGTGATCTGCTAATAACACGACAGCTGAAGGACACTTGCTGTGAACGTTAGTGTTTGTGAGATTAAATGACTTACCAGGCCAGCTATGGGTGTTGGAAGTCTGTTGATTTTCTTTACCAAGCCAGGTCTAATAGAGCTCAATAACCTGGCAAAAAGTCACAGAGTGTAATAATGACACACCTTAAGTTATTTAAATAAAAGAAAAAACAGAATCACACATTAAAACATGCAATACGAGAACATAATAGGCTCATTTCCCACATGGCTTCAACCAGCTAGAGCCACTAAACTGGGAGAAAATTGACTTCTTTTATGTTTGAATTACACTAGATTAGTCATTATGGTTGCATAGGTCACCAGTCTCTTCCACTTTCTGATGCATGGATACCAAATTAAGAAGAACTTGAGATGAGTAACAGACACATGTGACAACTCTGTGATTATTTTGAGAGAAAATTAGTCCTGCAAAAATTTAGAAGTTGTTCAAAAGGGCACACGAGAGCAAGACCCTTCAAACACACGCAGGGACATTGAAAACCCTTGTACATATTCCAAGGCATTTTGCAAACTCCCTGCTGTTTGCAATTTGTCACCAATGATAGAAGCAGAGAGATGCTGTCTTTACAGTTTTAAATTCCCTGAAGAAAAAAAAGGTAAATGAAATCAAAGATCTTGTGAAAAGGTGGAAGGCTCTTCAGACAAAAGACAAAGATAAGACAATTTGAAAGCTCTATAGGAGCGTCTGGAGATCCAGACATTTAATCAGATGGGGATCAATGCCTTTCTTTTCGACCTCTATGACCTGTTGGGCTGTTCATGTAAAATCACATGTGAAAAAGGTTTATCTGTTCTTGAATGTAGATGCAAATGTTTCCTTGTGGGAACCTATGGTGCATTTCTACACCTGCTCAACAGTGACAAACAAGTGGCTTGAGAGTCTCTAACTCTCCCTGTCTTCCTCTCTCTGGCTCGTATTTCGTCTTTTGTGCCTGTTTTCATCAGAGGAAGCACTGTAATGACTCTGCCTGGTAAAGGGGAAACCCACTCTTGGATACACAGTATTAAGTATCAGGAGTCCTGTGATGATCATGTCATTCCAGCAGCCAGTGAGAGATGAATCGTTTACCTTTTTTGTGAATCTGAAGATTGTCTCATTTCCTCCTCTACTCTACTCTAAATATTTCCTGGTGCAAAGCAGCATTTCCAAAAATAGGTTTATAAGCACAGAAGAAGAATGATTTCAATTTGTCTTGAGCAGTGTGTAGGCGTTAAGTGGGAGAATGACAATAATGGTGATTTTTTTTCCTACTGAGAAAAAACGCCTGGAATGAGATAATTTTCTATTTGCCCTTTCTTGTTTTATCCTAACTCGAATGGCAACATAATGCAACAAGAATGAATATGTTTAAGTAAATATTTAAAATGGTTTTGTCCACGAGGGAAAAAAATCATTTAAATATAAAACGTGTGACATCTCCTGTTCACATTTACTAAAGAGTGACACATTTTTTACTTAAACATCCTTTTGGCACCTGTTAATAAACATGCATAGTCAAAACTTACTCGCACAGCAGGATCCCGTTCTCCAGACCTCCTCGGAAATCCCTGTCACCGAAACATCTTCCTGTGACAGCCTAAAGATTGAATAAAAAAGAAAAAGAAAGGTCACTAGGGAGGCTCATGATTAGATCATTTTATTTGCTCAGTGTGAAGTCTAGACCAATTACCTGTTTGGCCAGAAACCTGGAGGTAAGTGTCACAACAGTTATCCACAAGCCATTTACACCTTTCCCTCATAAAAGAACTACAAAATTGATTGGAGTGGTGCACAAACATTTACCATCCCTCTCTTTTCAAGACCCTCTGGTTCACAGAGCTAAACACTACTAAGCTTGACATAAGCTGCAATCATCCCAACCAAGAGGCTGTGGCGGGCTAATATGGTGTGACAAGGGATTTGTAGGGTAGCAGATGCTCAGATCCACTACGGCAACAGGACTAAATCTGCATCTACATTCATGAAATTACACCATAAAGCATGAATGCATTTTCACATGCTGACATTAAGGTCTTTATCTGTTGTGATTTGTTTGTTTTCACTTATGGCTTGTTTTGGTGAAATAACCTTTGACACAGTAATTCTGTGTAGAATATCGTTGGAGTTGAGCATTACAGCTCAAAGTGACAACGTGCATTTACCCTGGCAATAGGGGGCAGTGCATACCAAATCCTTTGCAGGAAGCTGTATTTTTGTGTTTGAGTAAGACCTTACCAACTGATGGCCATTAGGGTCAAAAATCCATGGGAGTGCAACCTCCAGCAAAATGACAAGCACATCAGATTCACTTGCCTCACTGGCAACAAGTGAAGAGGTAAATGTGTAAAACAACAATGTTTATGGATGGCACACGTTTTGTAACTGCTTGTTACAAATCAATAAATGCAAGAAACATGGTATCGAATAGTGTCACCCAACGGCTTAAGACTCGCTCTTATGTATTTTAGACCCAATTTTTATGTTTAAATGTTACAAAGCTGCCAATATTTTACAACAACTGGGCATCGTTTCATTTATTTTCAACAACATTTCAATGGATATTTCTAGAGACTAATGGTTAAAACTCCATATCGTCTCTTTAACGGACCTGAGCAGAGTTTAAAATGCAGCAAAATCCACATAAAAACCCTTTTTCCATCAATGCTAAAAAAAAACCTGGTTTCACAATAAGTTCTGTAAACATAAGGAGATAAGACATCTCCTGGATGCTTCTGAAGTCTAGCATGAACATAAACAGAACCAAAGTAAACACCCACTAACATTCTAGGCCGTGTTCCTATAAATGATGCTGCTAAATGACTCTTAGTCCTTTTGGTCCTCCGAAAATCCATTTATTCTCACAAACACTAGCCCACCCCGCAGAGAGGGCACCCCTTTTGTCTGCGTGCATGAAAGGCAGAACAATGACAAGATTGGATTTCCTGAATTTTTCACATTTATTTGCACAGCTGTGGTAATAGTGCATACTTGTAGAGTGTTTGGTCTGGTTGTGAGTTTCCATCAGCTTTTTGCTTCTCTGAGGAGCCTGAACTTGTTACAAGAGAAGTGAACCACTGCACGTCAATGAAAAGGCCAAAAGTAGGGCTGTCGCGGTAACCGCAAAAATGAAATATCGCAATATGAAGAAGCCCACCGCGCTGCATCATGGGCCACCGCGATTACTGAACTTGGTTCAACTCAGTGATGCATGTTGAGAAGGATGGCTGCACTGGTATCAAAACGAAACGTTACTTCGCTCCTTTGGGAGCGCTTTGGTTTTCAGTACGTCAGCTGCTGCGCAGCCAGAGTCCTTGGCCGAGACGGAGCTGCCACCAGCGGCAAAAATAAATAAATAAATAAACGCTCGGAGACCTCCTGAAGTCCCGGACAAGCACTGCTTCTGCAACCGTCCCGAAGAGAGTTTGAGCCGAGCTGGAGCTCACTCGCTACCTGCAGGAGGAATGCATCCACCCTAAAGAACCCGCCTGACATGGTGGAGCAACAAGCGGGAGAGATTCCCTTTGCTCGCCAGAGTCGCACGCAAGTTGAGTTCGGAAGCGAGCGGGGCCGGACCGGAGCGGAGGTAGTGGAATTTGGGGTAAGTGCAACGAGCGCACCATCCGAGAGGGTTTTCAGTGTTGCTGGAAATGTTGCCACCCCCCTCTCAGATCCTCTCTCAAAGCGTATGTGGTTAACATGCTGGTTTTCCTTGTGGGTAACAAGGACGTGACCGAGCTATAAAGCACCGTCATTCGTGTGTGTGAAAGTGAAATGATAGTGCCCCGCCCCCCGGCGCGCGCGCGCCCGGTACATGTAATTTTTTATGCTTGATTTTAAACAACTAAACAAAATGGGGACTTGTTTCTTATTTGTTAGATGCTGCAGCCAAATTTGCATTTAAAAGTTTAACCTTCTCCTGAATTTTGTTGTTTTTAAGTTCAGTCGGACTCCGACTGTCGGACAAACAAACGTTACTGCGATCTGTGTTGTTACTGCCCTTTGATCTGCATTCAGTAAAGCGTTATAAAAGAAGGCACGGCAATTTTTAACCTTTTTTAAATGTGTAAACATTATGTTTAGATAGTACTGCAATAAAAAAAAGGACTGCAATAATATCGCACACCGCAATATTAAGCCACCCTGAATCACCGCAGGGGGAATTCCTCAACCGCGACAGCCCTAGCCAAAAGTACCTCATTTCTGCAAGATGCATCATGTTTGGTGTTTCTCTCTCCAAAACACGGGCACAGGTTTTCACTTTAAGCTGCATTAGGCTGCTACTGTTCCCTACCGTGGCACAACTTAAGGTTCGGTATTTTTCCTCTACTTTCTCCCCTATTTTTCGTCCCTGCTCTGTTGAGGTACCTGGCAAGGTTGAGTCGAGCCAGCATCGTGATTCTGGCCGCTGATTGTCTAGAGCAGTGGTTCCGAAACTTATTTAGCCGCGCACCCCCTTCTATGTCCCGACCATGTCGACGCACCCCCCAGCCCCCACATCAGGGCATGGCTATATAGACGTCAAGCTAAACAGACAGGGTTAAAAAAATTTGACCTTTTTCCCCATCACTTTCATTTTTTAAATAGTAATTAATAAACATTCGATACCATTACAATTTCCTTTGATTTAATTTTAAATAAATATTTAGAGTGCCCAGGTAGGTAGCACATAAACAATGCAATTTAACGGTTTTCTTGAAGTAGGAACGCTTAACCTGTGCGGCCAGCGCGCTCTCCTTCCTTCTGCTCTGCGTAAACCTGAGCTGATCACCTACTTGTGCGTAATCAAATGTCTGTAGGGGAAAATATGGAAACGATATAGCCATGAGGTTCACTTTTGCCTCAGACCGACTTATTGCTGTTTTATGGTGTGGCTGAATCTGCGATCCGCTGCCACGCGGACTGGAATAACAAATGCTGCAGTAACATGAGTTCAGGTTCGGAGTCACTGGCTGGAGCGGACCTGAATTTAATACGTCATCCCAAAATAGAAGCTAATATCTTAATTTGGCCTTGAATGAAAAATGTTGTTATAAAACCTCTTAAAAGTTTTTATCACGCAGGAGGCAGCGCTCATTTCTGCCATCAGTCTGACGGCACGCCAGAGTTTGCGCAGCGTGCATGCTTATTGAATCTGTGTGTGTGTGTGTGTGTGTGTGTGTGTGTGTGTGTGTGCGTGCGCCTGTGCGCGGCACAGCTCCATGAAGCTTGGTTTATCCTTGACACATCCACTTTCCGCTTGGTGATGCGGCTCGCGGATGGAACACGCTTCACAACTTGCAGCGTTTAAGTCACCGCGTCTCGTTATTGGCGCTATTTAAACCAATGTTGTAAAATTACTTATGCCCAGCCCAGATGTGCTTACATGTGCACCCGTGAGCCGTGGTTCCACTGGAACACGTCTGACCTCTGACAGACGCACTCTGAACCTCAGATCTTCAGCGAGCCTGAATGGGAATCATTTCTTGATTTATTTTGTTACATCCACAATGTTCTGTGTGTGAGGTTTACAATAATGATGGCTCACTTGACCGCGGTGTTTACAATGTCAGAACACCTGCATGAGACAGGGTGTTAATTACAATCTGCCAGAATGACTCACCTTCAGATTCCTCCAACATCGTTAAAAATGATCAAATACGGAACATATCGGCGTGCGCAGGCCAGAGTGCTGAAGCTCGGCGCATTGTTATTATGAAGCTAGGGCACATGCGGAGGACACACACACACGCGCAAAAATATACTTGTTTTCAATTACATTTATTGTGCCCACTTACTTTTTCTTAGGCCCACCCACAAATGAGTTTCTACGCTAATGGTGACATATGACAGACTTCTTTGAGCTCCGCAGCCATTACACTTTTCACCTCGCGCACCCCCTAGCGGTAGCTCGCACACACCCGGGGGTGCGCGCACCACACTTTGGGAATCCCTGGTCTAGGGGGTAGAGTCACTGGTTGCTCCAGAATTTTCTGCCTTCTGTTTCACTGCCTGCAGCCACTTCCTGGTTCAGAGTCTGACAAAAAGCCATAAAACTGAGCGAAAAGTCCAGCAACACCACCATTTTTCTACCGAGTTGTGTTTCTGTGGCGCATACACCTTACACTGTTTACTGATCCTCTTGTGCCATTTTAAGTCATGAGTAAAGATTACCTGCTGCCCCCCCCACCCCCACCGCCCACCCCCACCCCACCCCCACCCCCCACCCCCACACACACACACCTATGAGGGGCACACCCACTTTCTGTCATGGAGCTGGCATGGGAACAAAACTAAACTCAGATGGGCTGACTCAAACCACGCTGTGCAGAGCTGTTTTAGGCTGAGTAGAGCTCATGGAAAATAGCTTTATGGACAAGACATTGTGTACCGGGTGCTGATAACATTAAAAAAAAATACGTGTCACATCGGAGTTTAAGGCTAAAATGTTTTATTTAAAGTCCAAAGGTAAAGCTGCCAATCTTTAAACACATAATTTCTGCACTTTTTTAGAGAAAGTTTGTCAATTCTTGAATAAGCAAAATAGTAATAATATTCTACTGGGACAGCAGTAGCTCATGAGGTAAAGTGGGTTTTCTAGTAATCGGAAGGTTGCAGGTTTGACCCTGGCTCTGACCAGAGAATGCTGCTGTTGTGTTCTTGACCAAGACACTTAACCCACCTTGTGTGCTGGTGGTGGTCGGAGGGACCCGTGGTGCCAGTGTTCGGCAAGCCTCGCCTCTGTCAGTGTGCCCCAGGGCAGCTGTGGTTACCAATCACCAGTGTGTGAATGTGTGTGTGAACGGGTGAATTACTGACTGTGTTGTGAAGTGCCTTGGGGGGTTGTATAACCTTAAGAATGTGCTATACCAGTACAGGTCATTTACCATTTACTGGCTTAAAATTGGTACGAAGAACTAAGTACATAAAATAATGCTTTTATTAATAAAATAAAACATCCAATGGTGCTGTGGATAAACTTAAAATCAGTACTTTTAAAGCTAATGATTCAACTTGATGTCATTTTCAGAAGGTTGCTCATCTGGTTATTACCTTCAGAGTAGAAAAACATGGTTTGTCTCCACACAGGTAAAACATGTACAGACACATAAAACGGTTATTTTGTTCAAACACAGCCCAGCAAATGGTTTGCTAATTTATGCACAGTTAATCAAGTTCAGCAACGATAATTCCCTTAGGAAGTGACAGAAATTTTGGTCGATCGCAAGACACACTTCTGTAACAACTTGAGGTAACACCAGCAGCATGCCGAGTGTGTTGCATGTGCAGTAATACATTTCTGCTTGGCAACAGCATGTGCAAACTGCCCAGATCCTCCCTGATCATAAAATCAAGTGTTAAGAAACCCGTAATACTGTGATGTATGAACAGAAATCTGAAATGGGACTGGACAATACAAAAAAAGGTTTATCTATAAAAAGAAAATTGTACTGATTCAATATTAATAATTATTGAAAACCACATAAAGATGTAGAACATGTCTTGAAAGTGCAGCCTTGACCATTTTATGTCATTACTTTATGATGAAATAAGTTTGTTGCGTTACCAGACTTAGTTTTGATCTATTCACTCAAGATTTTGCAAACCACCGTTGTTTGTTTTTTGAAAATGGAAATATTACCACACTGGTAAACTACAGTGATCTTTGTTGGGACAATGTCTTCCACCTCTCCTTGCTGCCACATCTTAAGTCCCATTGCTGTCCATGACGGAGCGTGCTTGGGTCTGTGTTTTTGATTGATTATTTGTAAGTAATGACTCTAGTGGGCACCTCCAGTGCTTGAGGGCCGGTATCCTGCTTCTTTTTGACGTTTCCCTGTTTCAAAACAGTTGAATCACCTGTTCAGCAACTCATCAAGTGCTGCAGAAGCTGGCTAATCACCTGCTGAATGAAATCAGGTGTGTTGAAACAGGGAAGGCACTAAAACATGCAGGATATTGTCCCTCAAGGACCAGGATTGCCACCCTGCTCTATAGTATTAAAGAGCAAATTGCAGGTAACATTTTTTTTCTAATTCATATAAAATGCTGTCCAAAAAATACAATTTAAAAAGCTTATTGTGGTTATTTCGTTTTAAAATATATAACAGCAAAGCTTTCTAGTAGAAAGTGGCCTTTCTCAGCAAAGCTTTTAAAAAGCTCTTTTTTCTAAACCTGAACCTCTGACGTAACCAAAGGGAGTTAGAAGCTCAGCGCTGCCTCAGCTCAGCGTGAAGAGTGGCTAGATTTAGGGTAGAGAGGTCATGTTATTGAGTCAGTGTGTGTGTTTACTAGTGATGGATTGTGTTTATTTTTGATAAACTACAGTGTGTGAAGGCTGTACCACCTCCAGCCTGTCCGGACATAGAGTCCACGGGTTTCCAGACAAGAGAAACAACGCCTCTATCTCCGTGCCTGAGGGCCTTTTGTGCAGCTGAAAAGACGGACTTCTGTAGCCCACATCGGTCGGTACCGGGACAGGGAGGTCCGCGCTGGGCTCCGGAAACCTGTGGCGGGGTTTAAAAAATTAAATGCGGATTTTTGGAGCTCAGATCACCACCAGAACCAGGTCAGAACCGACCACCAGAAGAGATGCGCGGCTCAGCGGGCCAGCTGATTTCCAGGTCGGAACCGGATCAGAACTGCCGCACCAGGAGAGCATGCACGGCTTTTAAAAATACCAGCTCGACTGTCTCGCTCGTGTTTGGGTCGGATCCAGCTCATAGAAGCCCACGTGAGCTCCAGAACTGGATCACAGGCGTCTCTCTCCCTCTCTCTAAGAGCTAAACTACGTTAGGTGAAAGGATATTAACGAGTATGAGACCGCTGACAGACGCTCATTAGTACTAATATTATATTAACTGACCGATACAATTTTAATTGTCTGGTACACAATAGTAATCTGTACAATATTGTGATGTTAGCACACGAGTTTAAGCTAACGTGGTTAACTCACCAGACACCTGCTGCTCCCCCGCTGCTTCTCCTCATCTCTCTGCTTTGGCCGATCGTTTCTCCTTCTGGTTCGTCTCTGCTCTCTGGAGCGTGGAGCAAACTCATAACTTTATGGTTTTGGTCCATCATGAGAATAATTGTAAATATTTAAAGTTTCCTCTGTGTCAGAGCCGGCATTATAATCTATATTTTTCACTGGATTAAACTAACAGGACTCCCTCAGCTGACGTCACTTGGTTTGGCAAAAAAAAAAAAAAAAAAAAAGCTTTCTCACAAAAATGACTCTAAAAGCCTAAATAATTAATGTATGTGTAAAAAAAACGTTTAAACCGAGTTTCTACTATGCCTCTCTAAACATTGGTTCATGGGAGTCTCTAACCTGCAATATGCTCTTTAAGCTACCCAATTTGGCTATAATGAAAAAAGGAAAGTTTGTATTGATCCATTTTTTTATATTGCACCACATGTCTATCAATCAATTTATATTGATACTGATGTAATGCCCAGCCCCAGTCTGAAAAAAGATTTTTTCAAAGTGTGTAAAGCGCAGTCTAGGGCTGGAAATATCTCGATCCAAACCCATTTTTAAACACGCAGGGCCATGTGAGGGTACTCAATTAAAATGAGGAATGTGTTGGCTTTGTCGTTTTCACAGGAATGTTGCTCACATTGTGTCACAAACAATCACATAATGCTAGTTGGTTTTGTTGTCATCCATTCACTTCCTTCCCCTTGGAAAACTGTCATGTCTAGACCAGATATTCTCGTGGACTTCTGTCCAGAGCAGCTATAGCTTTAGGCTACACAGAGAGAGAGAGAGAGAGAGAGAGAGAGAGAGAGACAGAGAGAGACAGAGAGAGAGAGAGAGACAGAGAGAGAGAGAGAGAGAGAGAGAGAGAGAGAGAGAGAGAGACAGAGAGAGACAGAGAGAGACAGAGAGAGAGAGAGAGACAGAGAGAGAGAGAGAGAGAGAGAGAGAGAGAGAGAGAGAGAGAGAGAGAGAGAGAGAGAGAGAGAGAGAATGAAGGTTCTGTTGATTTAGAAAACGAATGAATGAACTTTGCAGAATTCAACAAAACTTTTGCCAAATGCCCTTTCCCCGAGGGAGCTGTTTCTGATTACTTTGATGAAACATAAATGACTAAACAAAGGGACTTGAAAGGGACACAGCCTTCATGTTCAGAAAAAAATAAGATGTGAAGAGTCTCCCCCACCTTGAAATCATATCTAACAAAAATAAATAGAAAAACTAGCAAAAACAACAGCTACATCAAAGAGCCTTTTGTTGATCAGCTATGGGGTTCATGGTTGTATCAGTTATCCCCCCCTCTCTCTCTCTGAACCAGTTTATATAATTTCCTCACTTCTGACAATGAAAACACAACCATTGCATCCAACTCAGTGGTCCTGCATTGTACAGCTATTTAACTCAAGTGAACCACCAATAATTGAAACATTTCAGGCAGGTTGGCTTCCATGATGTGAGGAAGTAAACACCGTCTACTTCAAGGCCCTGAGGCTAAGACCGTTGAAGTGCTGAGAGCTGTAAACTGAACATAAACAGAAACATGTGCTCCCAACCCTCACGCCTGCTTTCCAGCAGCATGCTTGTTCTGTATCCACATGTCTGCTTTGTAGTTAAAAGCACTCGACTTAACTGCAGGAAGTCTTAAGTGTATTGCATAATCCAGACTGAATCCAACAATACGTGTCAAGTTACAAGAACACGGCTAAACACGTCTTCTGGTTTGCAGCCAGTAATCTTGTTGATTCAACTTGGCAAGAACCTAATCTGTAAATGCTTCTGGTTCTGATTAACTAAACAAAAGCAAGAGTGTTTAACCTTGGCCATTGATGATACAAAGCTAATGTCATGAGTGGGAGGAGGAGACACAAACAAGCTGCTTTATGATTTGTAATGTTCACTGTCTTTTCCAGGATCATCAATCAAGCTGTTTTCAATGCAGGACAATAAAACACTCCGTTGGCTTAGAAACGGATATTAACCTGCCAAGTTTTCAGACCCTAAAGTACAGAATTTGATCAAATCTGTTGATATGAAGGGTCTCTCTGACTGGGGGTTAAAGGGACCTGGTCAACAAATGGAGCCTCAATAAGTTCAGCCAAAGGTCAGACGTGGTATCTGTCTATACAATCCATCATTTGGACCTTTTTTCTAACCGTCGCCCCTGTGGGGTGGTGATGTTTTTTTCTTTATGGTGTCTGCTTAAATTGCTGGAATGTGTACAGACTGGGAGAGGAAATGGAGAATGGACAGTTGGAGGGCTGATCGTAGAAATCCAGCTCACCAATTTTTTGATTATTAGGCTTTTTGTTTTCTTGTATGAAATAGGTAACGACTCCGATTTTATTGTTATGAATAAAGGATTCAAAGTTAAGCCATGTCAAACAACAATGTAACCAACAAGGAGTTTTCTCTTCTAAAATCTAATAAAGGCTTCTATAATTCAGAGTGATCCAAGATTCAAAAATATAAAATGTTGGATTGTTTTCAATGCTTCTAGCTCTTTATTATTATTATTATTATTATTATTATTATTATTATTATTATTATTATTCCCAGTGACAGATGTAAAGAAACAAAATGTTTCCTAACCCTAAAAAATAAAATCTCTCATGTGTCTTTCACCTCCTTGTTGATGTTGTTTTTTTTCTATTTAAAACAAGGTCCCCTTGAGTTGCCAGTTCATGTGATTTAGGATAATATTTGAATATGCCTACAAAGTCCTCTAGGCAGGTCAGCACTAAATCACCAGAAGATTCTGCAGATTCAAACTGTCCTGGGTCAAACTGATTCAGAAGTAATAACAGCAGCTAGCCCATTTTGGCTCATTTTTGCTATTAATGCCAGAGGGAGAGTCAAACATGAATATTCACACACTTGACAGTATTCACAGACACCCAGTGGACCACACACAAAGAGGGCAATGAATCACCAAATACAGCCATTTTTGTCAGCATGTTTTCTTTTTGGTGGAATCTGAGATGGATGACTTTGAGGCAGCATGAGAACTTTTCAAACTAAGTGAGACAAGCTGGAACCACATGAGGGTTAATGCCCAGGCTAAAGAAAGTGAACACTGGAAAACAGGGATCATACCAGGTAATGAAGGTTTATGTAATATAATCACCATGGTAATACATAGTCAGCACTAGAGTGTGACCGTGTAACCCGAAATCAGAGCAGCAACTTCTCACGCATTTAGACCTTTTAATGACAGAAGCCTATCAAGACCTTTTTTCAGCGACTTCGACTGGTCTTCAAAGATTCTACTGAAAAATAGGAAGTAAAAAACATTTAAAAAAGGATTCAGTTACTAAATTATTACATAAAATTGTAATTGGAGGCACAATATAAAAAAACAAGGCAGGATAGAATTTTTATGCAAGATACTTGTATTAGATTATGTGGAAATTCACTATTGGTGTGTGCGTAGTGCACTCTGAAGGCAGCAGCAATGGTTTAATTATTTTGAGTAAAAAAAAAACATCTTTTAAAGAATATTCATTCATTTACTTATAGAGTGCCTTCCCGCTGCTAATCAAGGCAGCCCAAACCGCTGAACACAAAAATGTACGAGTAGCAAATAGAAAGGAATACATCCTAATAAAAAATTGAAAAGTACTACACATCAGCTCATGTTGAGTGCCAGAGCAATACACTCGTAAAATCTTAATACAGCTAGATACTGCATACAGATAAGAACTTAAACCAGGCACATATCAAAAAGGAAGGCCAGTGTAGAGGTCTAACGGGGCATTGTGAGTCTGTAATGCACTTTCAGTTTTACTTTAAAAGCCCCAAGTGAAGTTGTGCTTCTAATTTCTAGTAGAAGGCTATTCCACGATTTAGGAGCAAAAGCTCAATCTAAACTGAAATGTAAATGTAAAAAATAAATAAAAATTATCTGAAGTTGCCATTACCACACAAGGCTACCATTATATAGAAATGCAGTGTATTGGTCAGCTAAAAACCTCATGTAATCAAATACCAACATTTCAGCAGTTGTTCTCTCATTTTAAGCAGAAAAGCACGCTTTTTCCCAGGCACACGTTGGACTCTGAAATGTGGCGTGGGAAACCTTACACAACCTCGATTAGTCATAAAATTCTGCTACTCAGCAAGACACAGTGGACTCATCTCTGCTGTGTGCCAAGTCAGCAGACATCATTAAAATGAATAATCAAATACAGATTTAATCAGCACCAAAATGATCAGCAGCACAAAGCACAGCCAGGCACCGATAGCAAATTAACGACACACCAGGGGCCAATCAGCTACAACAGGGCTATTCGATTCCGGTCTCCAGCACATTTTGGTTTTAACCCTGCTTCAACACACCTGATTTCAATCAGCAGGTGATTAACAGGCTTCTGTGGAGCCTAGTGAGCTGCTGCACAGGTGATTCAACCACTGAATTAAGTGTGTTGGACCAGAGATACCACTAAAACATAATGGATACCGGCCTTCAAGACCTGGAATTGAATGACCCTGAGCTACAACATGGAGGAACATATTTTATTATGGTGAGCTGCTGACAATGTCACACTTTCTCTCTAGAGACCAGCAGAAAGTTGATTGAGACAAACTGATTTAGCATAACATAAATATCTGACTGCTGTTTGTGTTTCTATTATAAATGTGCTGATCAGCTGTAAGTCTGGTCCAAGCGTGATCAAAACTCTTATGTAATGAATAAAAAAGATCCCACTCGTAAATGGCCTGCATTTATACAGCACATTCTAAAGTCCTAGAACCCCATAAGGTGCTTTACACAAAACAAGCATTTGCTCACCCACGCACACATTCACAGCACTTGCAACCCTCCAATCACTGGCCAGTGACTTACTCCACTGCCACAGTAGCCCCACTACAGATTAAATATACAGGGAAGTTAGACATTTTACACAATTGAATCTTTTTTAACTCCCACCTTAAAAGTAGGTATTTTCTTAGTTCAATAGGGACTTGTAATGGGTTCTAATTGGTTTATGCAAAAGTAACATTGATTATGATGATTATAATGAGTTTCTAGCACATGCTATAAAACAGTATTTGCGTTGCTAAAGTAGAACCTATTTACCAGTTATCAGCTGTGGTGTATTTGAATACATGCAGCACAAAGCAGACAGATCTGTCAAATGTCCTATAATGTCATCTTTAAAACTAGGGATGCTCTAATCAGGTTTTTTGCTGCCGACCACGATACCAATTTGCGAGAGTACTGATCACCGATGCTGATCACATGGATTGGTCATAAATGTTCTATGAAGTTACGATTAGTGCTACAGGCTACATGATCTGGGGATAAAGGGTTAATAACATCACCTTAAATGGCCTGCATTAATTTTAAAGAGAGAAAAAAAGACTTGCGGCACAATTGCTGTGTTTGTTTTAGATCACAACTTCTAAGCCTCCTGCTCACAACCCAGGGGTTAGAGCTGAAAATGTCTCTTGGACGAGCGGTATTAACCAGAAAAGTCCAGATGTTTTCAATTAAATCTCTTAAAAGGATCATGTCCAGGATGAACGAGAATACAAACCTACTGTACATGCTGAAGCACGAAGCATCACAATGATTCAGTCAAAAGGAAAACTGAAACACTTAAATGTAGCTGATATCAGTAACAATCTAACAGATTTAAAACATTAAAAGGTCCAAACATTAAATAGTGCAGGAAAGCAAAAAAATAATCTCACAACTTTGTGTGTTGTGAGATTTATTATCATTATTATTCTTAATGTTATTTTTATTGTAACAGTTTTCAGAGGTAAGGAAATGAGAGTAATGTTAGTTTTATTTTGAAGGGCAGTTCAGTGGGTGGAAAGGGTTGTTTCCGGTTCCGGTCAGAGGCTGTTCTGCTAGGAAAGCCGCTCTGTTCTGAACTGTTCTGTGGATAAATGGAGATGTTGTAAGGTGTGGGTTACCGCCGAAAGTCGTCTTAATTAAAGACCACAAAACAAGTAACCCGAGATAGTCAGAGTCGTTACGTTAATAGATTTATTAATTTATTTATTACTCCTAGCAGACGCTAGCGGGCTGAACACTGTGTCGTCCACCACAGAAAGGCATCCAGCATGATGACTTTAGTTTTTAGGTTAGTTGGTCTTGGCAGATGAATGTTGGTTAGTGTAACTGTTGACTGCTCCGCCTTTTTTTATTTTATTTCTGCAGGTTAGTAACAAAAATGCCCCTCTCTTTAAGCAGTTTGTTTTTTCATAGTCCAATCAAATCTGCTGTGCTGACACATTATAAGGAGCTTCCCCTGCGTGTTTACATCACTCACAGATGCAGTAAAAGTAACGCTTTTGTCGCTGCATGCATGTGGGTGAGGGAGGCATGATGTTGCAGCTACACAGGTTCTCTGTCAGCTGCAGTGACGTGTGATCGACTGGTCTGATCAGCTCCAAAAGGAGTAGATCGGAAATAGGCCGAGCACGAGTTTTTCACGGAAATCTGCCGATGTCAATCGGTGACCGATCAATCGGAACATCCCTATGTAAAACATTTGCAATGCTTTTTCAAACTCAGAAGTTAAACTCAAGACACGTAATGCACAGCTAAAACGCACCACTGGTGTCCATTGTATTCCACTTGCACACATGGCATGACTGTGCTTAGTATTTAACAATAAAATCATTCCCTGGGCAGTTTGAAAGAAAACATGAATGGCTTTAAAACTATATCATAGTATGACTTACAGTTCGTAAAATTCACATGGTCCATGACATGATTTGGTCAAAAAATGCCCAAACTTGAGGCAAGAATATATGAGCAGGTTTATCACTACAGCCATGTAGTGATAAACCTGCTCTGTACCCAATTTTCCTATTCAGGGTTGCAGTGAGGGCTGATGGTACGGATTTTCAGCAGTCAATGGGGAAGGGGTGGTGAACATTAGGGATGCACCGAAATTAAACGTTTTGGCTGAAACCGAAAATGAGGAAACCAAGGCTGAAAAAACACAGACCGAAACACTGAAAGAAAATATCATGTAAATAATTACACTGAACAACAATATAAACGCTCCCATTGCTCCCATGCTGAACTGAAACATCTGAAACTTTTTCTACATGCACAAAACACCCATGACTCTCAAATGTGTGCTAGTGAACACTTTTCCTTTATCAAGATAAAACATCCCACCTCACAGGTGTGGCATATCAAGGGGCTGATTAGACAGCATGAATAAAGTACAGGTGAGCCTTAGACTGATAGATATTTTTGTTAAGTGTAGAACATAGCATTTGTGGCTATGACGCGTATAACCTCACTAAAATCAAGGCGTTGCAATAAATCAATTACAAAACCATTAAAATGTAAATTTTGCACTGACATAACAATGCACAATACAAATTAAAATGTTAAATAAAATGTTTCACTTGATCCCACTCATGTGTACATAAAATAATAATAAATTATGCATAATAATAATTATAAATGTACAGGCTTATAATTGAAAGGCCTGCTGAGGACTGTTAAATCAACCCTTTAAGTGCCAAAGTTAAAATATTGCGTTTAATGAGCCACACCTGCAAATATAATCCCTCATGAAGTTATTATTTTACACCAGAAGATTGTGGAGATGTGTAACTTCAATCTGAACAACAATTTTGGGTGTTTCTATTGAAATTTTCAGAATGTATAGTTTGAAAACTTCTCTTGAAACAAGCAAGAGAAACAACCATGCATAAACACGCTCACGTCCCAAGTCAACCTAATGTGCAAGAACTCTGAGAAAACCCATGCATGGTGCAATTAATCACATTTTGGCAGTGCCTCATTTAAAGACTAGGAAATGCAACTCACACTCCCACATTGCCTCTACTTGGACGGTAGACAGTACTACTTGTCCTCAGTGGTATTAAATATTTGGTCATGAAAAGCACCAGGATGGACAATCACAAAGATCAATTGAGTGGTTACAATTTCTAAAAGTTCAGATTTCTTCAATGCATTCTTTACCTTTCACTTATGAGCCTATTAGGGAAAATCCAAAATACACAGCTAATACTCAAAGTAGACTACACCCTATTTATTTTTTTTTTACTTTCATTGGAGCTTAAACAACCTGCATGTAAATGTCCAGTTCCCTTCTTTATGCCTCCTTTCCCTTGATAAGCCCTTCTGCTTGAACAAGACACATTTCCTGCAAATGCAAAGGCCTAGCCCTGAGCTGAATGTTAGTATTCCAGCCAGTCCACCCCACTTCCACCCTAATAACACAGCAGAACAATGTGCTGCTTTTGGATTAACTCCACTTCTAGCCCCCACTGGTGTTACTCTCTTACCCCCAATGCCCAACATTCTGCCCCCGTAACTCTCTTCTTAGATTGGTGGGGCCTGAGGGGAAGAGGATAGACTTTTTGTTCAAGAGTTTCTATGATTCAAGGGATGAAGAAGGCTTAAACAACATGAAGAAACTATAACTGGGATCAAATGTGATATTAAATTAGGTAAGCACACACACACATAAAAAATAACAATAATTTAAAATGGCTTAAAAAGTGATGTGAAAGTTAGTTCATGGTTGGTTTCTAAGACACAATTACAGAAATGTTTGAGTCGAATTAAATAGCAATAAAAGAAAAATAACTACTAATATGCTGATAATAATATTTATAAAAATCTATTATTTGATTTTACTAGTAATAATTACGGTGACCTTTTTTTAACATTTGAACAAAACAGGAACAGTGATTCTTCCAGGTGGTAAAACAAGTCTAAAGCCAAAAACAGTGGTCACCCAAAAAAACACAAATATTTTGTTGGACCACCTTTTGCTTTGATTACGGCATGCATTTTCTGTGGCATTGTTTCAATAAGTTTCTACAAAGTCACAAGATTTAAACTTTGTTTCACTTCTCTAATATCACCGTGTGCGTCTCCTCTACGATATATTTTACTGATTTTTTTTATCGTAACAAACAATTTATACAGGAAAATCATAAAAATTAACAAAGCTTCCCAAACTTTCACATTCCACTGTAACTGTCTGCTTCACTCCCGCCAGTGTTTGTTTACTATTTGTGTTGCTATAGCCAAATATACGAAAAGGCGCACGTCACCACTTGTACTGGAGTGAAATGGACATCATTTAGGAGTTTAGTTTTAAATGTACATGTAAACTAGGATGAAGGCTCCCAGTTCATTACCTTAGATCAATCTAACTTGATTTAGATATGCATGTAAACACACTGAGAAATTGGAACCAGCTCCTCGCAACCCTACTCAGGATTACAAGTTACAGAGGATGAATAAATGAAGGGATTAAACGCATCTGATAAAGCTTTGTGATGTTAAACAGATTGCAGATGAACTTTTCTCAGAGGTAAACATAGTGAAAAATAAAGCAATCAACTGTAAATATGTCTGCAGTGACTTTGCACCATACATCACATTCCAATAGGACTTTTGTGACAACCCCCAGATCAGATCAGAAACAAAGCCTCCGTGTCAACATCAGCCATCTAAGCTAAGCTTTCTAAGCAGTTGGGCTTTTCCATGAGCTTCCTGGGGTCTCAAATGTCCTGAAAGGCACAGTTTTCATGGAGCACAGGGCAACATTTCACTAGAAGCTACACTGGAAGTCAAACAAACAAGCAGGCGCCCTGTTGTTGACCTGGTGAGATGGACATATTGGCAGCAGTGTTAAACAAATGTTTAAATAGGTAAGTATATTAGGCACCTAAGACCTATTAATGTTGCAACTCCATACACATAAAATGCTCTCAACGGAGTATTTTCTATTAATTTTGAATAAATCTGTTCATGTTGAATAAATTACATTTTTTTCTTCAATACACACAAAAATGATGAGAAAGAGTTCAAGCAAAAGCTCTCAATTAATTAAAACTCACATAAGCCTGACACTAGGGCTTTAGCACATAGAAATAAACCTATAAAATAATTTTGTATTCTTCAATTGGCATTTTCTGCTTTATCCTTTATAGTAAAATAACTTAAAGGGACTTTACGGAGTTTTGAATTTTTATGCTCGCGATTGCCCCCTCAGGCCAAAAGCATAACGGCAGCTTCAATAGTAGGCTCGTGCACGAGGCGCGCATGCTGTACGTGCACACTCCTTAACGAAAATAACAGCTGAGACAGTTGTGTGTGTGTGTGTGTGTGTGTGTGTGGGTGTGTGTGTGTGTGTGGCCCGGAGGACAGAGGGCAGGAGACGCGCAGCTAATTAATTAAATAATTTGGTTCTGTACCTTTCTCTTCAGCATAGCCGACAAGGGTTTATGATGGGTCAGTCTCTCTGCATGCTCAGATCATGCCCTTCCCTTACTTGAAAAATTGTTCCAAAAATGAAATTTGAACCCACATACTTTTTATCTGTGAATTCAATGCCGTTCGGCGAGTCTCAAATAAAAATGTGGGCATCTTACTGTAAAAAAAAATGTACCATTAATGTAAAAAATAAAATCTAAATAGACTATGTTCACATCCAGAATCAAACCCAGGTTCTTCTGCATGAGAGTCCAATGTCTTACTAGGTGAGCTAAAGCACCAGTGGCATCTTTTGTATCTGTAATATTTATGTCCTTGATGACAGCTGAAACAACGTTCAAAGAACGGTTCAGAGCGAAAATGGCTATTTTGTTGCTAATTTGCAGGAAATATCTAGAAGAAAGTAGCTAAGGGTCCTCAGAAATGTAGCTAGGTTCGTCACTAGGCGTTAGGAACAGCGACAAAGTCGCTGAGTTGGCACTACCTCACTCTCTGCTGCTAAAGCTACTGATAGCAAATGCTACGGGCAATGCTTGAGCGTGAACGCGCATGAAGCAGCCTGCTCGACCCGAGCAGCTTTCTTTTTCTGTGATTTTACAGAAAAACAGGCAATCACAGTAAAAATGCCAGGGCTCATTCTACAGGACCAGGGCATTGCAGGAGAATGTATGAAGAAGAAATTTATTATTTCTATACATGTTTTGGCTGTCAAACTTCCATAAGGTCCCTTTAACATTTTGTAGGAATGCAGATGCAAAATACACACTGTACTTAGACAACAGACCCTGGATACTACAAACATTACAGAAACAAGAGTGACAAAAACCCAGATTCCTTTCCATCCTGTCATTTGAAGAGAGGCAGGTACGCAAGCCAAAACAAACCAACATCTTTCTTAACTTTCAGTGTGATAAAATTCTTTTGTGTGCTATGTGCTCGTTCTGACATGTTCCGTCTTCATCTCTTTACCAAGCTTTGTCCTCAGGATGACTTATCAGGATCTTCACCGACACTCAATGTCAACACCAGAGCGCAATCTGGGCTAGTCAGCTTGTTTACAATCGCTTTTGCTCTCATGAGCGTTGCACACTTTAGACACACTTGTCTGATAGAAACCATCAATTTGAATAAACATCAACTCAAAAAGTTGCTCAGTTCAATTAATCATCAAAGAGTGACACGCATTTTAAAAGCTTCAAAGACCTGAGAAGATCATATAAAACAAAACCAAAAATCTAAGGGAAACAGTATTCAGACTTTTATACTAGTCATCTGTTACACTTTGTAATCTGACTGATCTCATTATCTGCATTTTAAATCTCAAAGATATTATAATCTGGTAAACCAGTATCAGTCCAAAGAATAAACAAATGCAGCTGATCAACACCAAATACATGAATGAGTTTAACCTTTTTCAAGCACTCGGTTAACACTAAAAAGGATGTTTCACACCTTTCACGATATGGAAGTGGTTTAAGCAAAGAACAAAGGTCTAAATTATGACGAAAGTCAGCATTTAAAGACATCTATAATGCAGTTATAAAAATAAATGCTCACATTTTGCTGGAAATTGGTTAAAGGTGCATGATGTAGGAATGAAGAAGAATGGCATCCTGTGGTCGATACTGCAGTCCATTTTAAAAACAAACAAGCGACTCTCATAATTGTTCCATGTGACAAATGAAAATGAGTCATACAAAGTAAGCTGATGAGAAGACACATATTTCACTGTAATATCAGATTGAATGCTATTGAAAAGTAGCTTGAGACATTTTTAGAGCCAAGTATTTGTTTTAAATTTCCCGTTAGCATGATTTTACAACCCAGACATCACAAGATCTCTCAGATACTTACAAGATTTACTATAAACAACTAGCTTACATTCCACCATTTCATTCATTATGTTATCCTGTACAACCATCATCTCATTCATACATTGTCATGTAATCATTAGTTCCCTGAGTGTGTGTTCCCTGAATAGTCAAAGAACCTAGAGTAATCTTAATCAAACATTCAAAGATCAATCAGATTCATATTTCCTATTTATGGTGGGGACACACCGGCCGCCGAAGCGCTGGGAGGCGAAGTGCTCACGAAATTCGGCCGCTGCTCGCTGCTCCTCAGTTCAGACCAGACGCTTGTTTCTCCACTCCGGTCGAGGCATGTCTAAGTACAGCTCTAAGTTCGTGTTCCAGTTGTACAGTTCTAGAGGAAGCTACGGAAGCGGCTGTCCGTGGTGAATTCTCTTTAACTAAGAAGCAGCCTTAACACGCCTAAGAAGCAGCCTTAACACGCCGTCAAGGTTGTTGTAAAGCTGACACATCAAATGGTTCCTGCAGAACAAAGCTGACTTTGTCCGACTCCTTAAGAGTCCCAGACGTGCGGTTCCATCCATCTGTCGTGACCCGAGATATCTCTGGACTGGAGAAGTCGGTGCTGTGGTCAATCTACTGGACCTGGGTGCCAGAGGTCATCCAACCTATCTGACCTTCGGATCCACGAAGAGGGTCTCCGAGAACAGGTGAAGTAGACACACAGACAGCGTCTGATGCCTTTTGATAATAATCAACTTCATAGCTTAATGAAAACCAAATTATTTTACACCCAGAACTCAGCTTTCCTAGATACGGAAGTTCTGACTAACATTGCATTCACACATACAGTCAGGTCCATAAATATTGGGACATCGACACAATGCTAACATTTTTGGCTCTATACACCACCACAATGGATATCAAATGAAACAAACAAGATGCGCTTTAACTGCAGACTGTCAGCTTATATTTGAGGATATTTACATCCAAATCAGGTGAACGGTGTAGGAATTACAACAGTTTGCATATGTGCCTCCCAGTTGTTAAGGGACCAAAAGTAATGGGACAGAATAAGAACCATAAATCAAACTTATGCATTTCAATACTTGGTTGCAAATCCTTTGCAGTCAATTACAGCCTGAAGTCTGGAACACATAGACATCACCAGACGTTGGGTTTCATCCCTGGTGATGCTCTGCCAGGCCTCTACTGCAACAGTCTTCAGTTCCTGCTTGTTCCTGGGGCATTTTCCCTTCAGTTTTGTCTTCAGCAAGTGAAATGCATGCTCAATCAGGTTCAGGTCAGGTGCTTGACTTGGCCATTGCAAAACAGTCCACTTCTTTCCCTTCAAAAACTCTTTGGTTGCTTTTGCAGTTTGCTTTGGGTCATTGCCCATCTGCACTCTGAAGCTCTGTCCAATGAGTTCTGAGGCATTTGGCTGAATATGAGCAGATACAATTGCCTGAAACACTTCAGAATTCATTGTGTTGCTTTTCTCAGCAGTCACATCATCAATAAATACAAGAGAACCAGTTCCACTGGCAGCCATACATGCCCACGCCATGACACTTCCAGCACCACGCTTCACTGATGAGGTGGTATGCTTAGGATCATGAGCAGTTCCTTTCCGTCTCCATACTCTTGTCTTCCCATCAATCTGGTACAAGTTGATCTTGGTCTCATCTGTCCATAGGATGTTGTTCCAGAACTGTGAAGGCTTTTTTAGATGTTGTTTGGCAAACTCTAATCTGGCCTTCCTGTTTTTGGGGCTCACCAATGGTTTAAATCTGGTGGTGAACCCTCAGTATTCACACTGGTGGAGTCTTCTCTTGATTGTTGACTTTGACACAGGTACACCTCAGGGTTTCCCTTACATAGGCGTAGCCGTGGCGGCCCGCCACAGCTGAAATCCCACCGCCACGCCTACAAGATCCCAAGTTTTTTTTTCTGCGCTGTTTCCCGAAGAAGCAGCGGGAACTACTATGTTGTCGCTTGTGATCACAGCCGGCGGGCAGCAAAGAGGAGCAGGCAGGGCAAGGTGAAGTTACAGCATAAGTTACTGAGTTTAAAATTAGAAAGGTAGCAGTGGATATAATGCTTTTTGGTTTACATGTTTCAATAGCGTTAAGATAAACGAGTGTTGACGATCTTGACAGGGTTTCCTCCCGTGCTTACTAGGCCAGGTTTTTCTCCCCCCACCAGGCTAAGCATCACTTATTCATGTAAAATTTATTTTTTCATGTCTGACTTTAACCACATCTAACACTGTATTACGGCGTGAGCGCAACAGCGACAACTTAAGATCGATGTGTGAGCAGCGTGAGAGGTCGGGTGTTTTCATCTGAACCCTTAAAACCTCCAGCAGGCTACGCTGCACTATTAATGTTTTAGCGCGCGGCGCTAACAACTTAGTGGAGAAAGCGTAAAAACACATTGGACGCTTCTTCTGAAGTGGGAAAATAACACCTCTTCTTAAGCAGAGCACGACGTCGCCTCGGCTCATTCACGGCCGAGCCGGACTGAGCTCGATAACATTGACCCAGCACAGCCACTGGGTCGATGGAGCTGCCCTGTGACTGCCTGATGGAAAACCAGCGGGTTTCATCAGACTCGTAAAGTTTCTTGTTTTTGCTGGGGACCCCCTGTATTTTACCGCTCCCTCCTGCAGTCTTCCCCTATTAAAATTTAAAATGATTCTGTAAATTCTGTGTATCAATAGAAACAATCTCTGCCTCTGCCAGCTGCAGTAAATGTAGTTTCCAAATAATAAATAAGATGTGCATTCATCTGTGTATCTACTTCGATCCGCATGAGTGATATTCTCAGCACCAGAACAATGAAGCAAAGAAACAGATTCCTGAGTTTGTTAGTAATTTTATTTATTAGGTGCATCTGACCTGTTCTATTTTTCTCTGAAATGAGATCAAATCAGTGCTTCTATGGGTTGTCTCCACTATGCACTGGAAAATTTTACTTTATTTAGAGACTTGTCATAATTTCTGCATAAGTTTGATTTATGGTTCTTATTCTGTCCCATTACTTTTGGTCCCTTAACAAGTGGGAGGCACATATGCAAACTGTTGTAATTCCTACATCGTTCACCTGATTTGGATGTAAATATCTCAAATAAAAGCTGACAGTCTGCAGTTTAAGCACATCTTGTTCATTTCATTTGATATCCATTGTGGTGGTGTATAGAGCCAAGAAATGTTAGCATTGTGTCGATGTCCCAATATTTATGGACCTGACTGTAGGCACCATATACTACCATCACAGTAAATATTAGTTAACTTGTCATGTTTTAATTGTTTGGGAAATAAATCTTACTTTTACAAACCTGACACTTTCTTGAATCGAAACGAAGTGTTTACAATCTCTGAATGAACAAAGAATTCTAGAATCTTCTGATTAAAATACAAGGACCAAGCAGGTTGATATTCTGTATTCATATAGAATATCACAGCTTTTTGGTCATAAGTAGAGGTAATATATTGAGGTCTTAAAGCACTCAATTTACCAAATCTTACAAAAGTTTTAAGATTTTTCTTTGACATTTCTCAAATTCCAACACCACAAGGATCGAGCATTGCAAGTCATGGACACAGTGTCAAACTATACAGATAAGCTTCTTCCACTAATGTCAGACCACCAAGGCCTAGAATAAGGGAGGTGCAATAGGCTAGATTAATCAAGATTAGAGTTGATCCCTTTCTCCCAGCAAGCTAATGGGGATTACAACTCTCAAGACCAGTACTGTAAGCTTCTGCTGGTATGCATTTGACATTGGACTGAAGTGATAACTGAATCAAAAAGCAAAAACTATTTAAAAATGACCAGTGTTTCAATTCATCTAAATGTTTAAGTCAACATTTAGAATATCTTAATACAGTATCTCCTGTTGCTTTAGAGAATGGAAAATAGAAGATAAAGGAAGAAGAAAATGAACAATATCTAAAAGTTACATCTTTAAAATAAACTAAATAATTTCAAACGATTGATGAGAGATGCATCGTATTTCACTTTTTCATGACTCCCTAAAAACCCAATTGTATTAGGTTTCTCTCCTCTGAATGGACATAACGGGACGTTACATTTTACGTCAATATATGACAAAAGAGAAGCTCGTTTAGATAGCATTAAGGTCTTCAGAGTGAAACGTTAAATGTCCTGCCAAAATGAAACTGCTGCCAACATTTAAAACAGGTTTTCTGATTTGGAGAGCTGGCAGTGAATCAGGTCTGAAGGAGTCCGAGGAGACCTGTACCTGTTGCTGTCCTGACACAGAGGCTGACCTGCTTCAGTTCAAGAGAACAGAACTCCTACTGTACACGTCCTACATTCATTCAAAGGATGCTTTTATTCCCTTCACTTTGTTAAGTAACTGTAGCATAGCGGAGTGCTGTGAAGATCAACATCTTTCAAGCAGCAAGTGTAATCCCAAACAAAGGAATTTTTAAGACAAAAAGCAAAATGATACTGGTCGGGACAAAAACATGAAAAAAGTGGAGTCTAATAACAATGGTCAAAGTGGTTGTTCAGTGATGAAAGAACGTGATCAACAATTAACATCATTACAAAAATCTGTTTTACAAGATCCCCTTTTGGAAAAGAAAAACATCACGGAAGTCTTAACTTTTGCTTAATATCTTCTTTTGCCAACTTTACTGTGATGCTTAAAATAAAACAAAGAACTTTACAAGCTAGTAGATTTATTACACAGATTTCATTTCGATGAAGGCTTTTAAGAAAATCAAACAAGTATTTAAACAAAAACAATATTATTACCCTGGTATTATGGAATAAAATATGTATGCTCCTGCAGTACAGAAACTATATGAACAGTAGATAAATTCTGCTCTGATGAGGTAGAAAGTCATGAAAGGCAGTTCAGTCAGCAGAGCCATGATTGTGTCACGTTCCAGAGTCTGGCAACTGCAAGCGTTGTTCGATAACCGGGATGTGTGTGAATTTGTGTTTGCACAAATGAATCTGAATGGAATGGAGACTGGGGGGTTAGGAATGTTAGGGTGAGCGGGCACAGTACAACTTGTGTGACCCTGTGTGTACGGGACAATGGAAACAACCCCACTCCGTTCTAAATGCATCCATTCATAGTGGACCTGAGTCATCTGATTCTCTATAGTTAAAAAAGAAACCAGATACTTTAACTTTTACTTTAAATAACATAAATGATAAGCTTATAAATCCAAAAATTTAATTATGAAGGTGGGAGATAATAAGTTACGAATGTGAAAATTAGAAGAAAACCACCTCTACCTGACCATTTCCTATATTAAAGCAACACTAAAGTGTTTTTTAACACATTAAGCTATTGCGTTCAAACTGGTTTCCGTGGTTACTGAGCCATGAATTTGAGCAGCTTCTGATCAGACAGCATTCTGTAGCCCAGTGCTGACCAGAAACCATACTAAACAGCATTGTTGTACGGGTAGGTGCACTAGTGCAGATCTCTATTTGCTTTACAGCGATAGCCGTTTACTGTGCCAGTAGCTCATATAAAGACGTGGTGTGCCACTTCACCATTTAAACAATGCATCATTATGTGACGTGCTAATTTACAATTTGTAAACATTGAAAAACTATTATAAATATTTGCCAAAAGACAGCTGCAAAGTGTGTGTGAGGGGTTAAGGTTGCACATGCCAACAGGACACTTTAAGGGACGGACCAGCAGAAATAAACAAAAACATTTCAGTCACTGAGCATGAGATTTATTCATCAAAAATAAAGGAAAGTTGTTTAAAACTGAATGAAAAGACAACAACAGCACTTACTAACATGCAACAGCACCACTCACGTTTTAATCTCGGGTTAGATGAAGAGAAACCGTTCCTCCCAGTCAGCCAACAATTGAGGAAGGATTAAAAAAACTTGTCCGCAACTCCAGCCTGTTTTATAAAACAACTGTGCCACTTCGCTGCAAAGCTAAGGCAGCATCATGGAGCCTTTGGTCATTCATAAGTATTTTACACAAAAAGGGTTAGGGTTAGGGTTACACAATGGTGGTATAAAGTGGGTGCGGAGGTAGACTCCGTGCTGTCACAGACTTCCTTTTAGCTCAGACGCAACTTGTTTTTTTCATGCCAATTAAAGTAACGCTCCTCAAGTTTGTTCACGAGCCACTCCAAAAGGTAGTTGTCTTGAACAGTCCCACGTCAACTGTCTGGTGATCTGTGCTTCAGATCTACATCCAGAAGCGTTGTATCTCTGCATCACTCCAGTTTGCCGTCTCAACGGACTCAGTTTACAAAAGTGAAACTGACTGCCTGTGTTTACATTCTCATTTGAAAGTATGAAAAATCTTTGTTGTGAGAAAAAAACTCTATACAATGAAAAGAATGCTTCAACAATAGTGATAATCATGGTAATCATGATAATTGTTTGATAATCAAATCGCAAAACTCTGAATTGAAAGGAACCCAAGTTGGCACGCCCTAGTTAGTTTTTTTTTCATTATACTGACAGTCACTAAGAAGCACAAGAAGAAGAAAATAGCTTCTTTTTTTTACATCACACCGGTGCCTGGAAGTAAAAGGAAGAGAGTAATGCCTTTGGAGGCAAAGAGCTAAAACTAGTGTGGCCTACATTAGTTTGAGGGAGCTAAACTACTGGTGAGCTAGCTTTGTTGCTACTGGACTTGTAAATAATGATTTTTCACCCAACAGTGCTTCTTTAGTGTCAGCTGGCTTGTTTTAGTGTTCACTCATTATTAGCACAAGCTAAAATAGGCTGCGGCAGGGCTGTTTAAGACAGTTGTAATTTCACTTTCAACCAGTAGGAGGGAGAAACAGAAAACTTTGTGGTGCTTTAAAATTTCAACATACACAAGGTAGTGGTTTATATCTGGTAAATAAAAAGACCTAAACTGATTAGTCAAAATTAAGATGAAGGACTATTTACTAGTTGGCTTTTGATAATAATTCATACACAAGGTGGTTGGTGGTGGTTGGGGTATGACTTGTAAGCTCAACTGATGTCTTTTTCTAATTATTAGCTATGTTTATTTTCTGTCGCTAATGCTTGCTTAGTATGAGGATTGCTGTAAAGTCACTGACACCAGTCAGTGACTTGATGCAATTTGCTGGGTTCCATAGGAAACTTTTTTTCTGATTGGCTTAATGAACTGACCTGTATTGGAATGTTTACCATATGAAGTGCCTTGAGACGACTCTTGTCGTGATTTGGCGCTACATAAATAAATTTGAATTGAATGTCAAGAAATGTATTTGTGATGCATGCTCAAAGTGGTATACCAATTTCTCAACATTTTAAACAACTAAAAAAGTAATTTTGTTTGGTCTTAATTATGATGTACAGTTTTGAAGCACAGTTAAAAGGCACACTTGGCAGTTTTGGTTGCTTTTAGCCCCCCCAGTGTACGTTATTAATTTTATGTGGTAAAACCAACAAGGAACCATTGTCGTTTTAACACCTTATTCTAACTGCTGAAGGATCTCCTTGGGCTTCAATAGTGTCTACAGGAGTGATTCATCCCTAAATTAAATAAATCAGCTGTGTTCATGATACAGGGATTCCCTAAGTGTGGTGCGCGCACCCCTGGGGGTGCGAAAGCTGCCGCTAGGGGGTGCTCGAGGTGAAAAGTGTAATGGCTGCGGAGCTCAGCGAAGTCTGTCATATGTCACCATTAGCGTAGCCAGAAACTCATTTGGGGGTGGGCCTAAGAAAAAGTAAGTGGGCCCAAATAAATGTAATTGAAAACAAGTATATTTTGTGTGTGTGTGTGTGTGTGTGTGTGTGTGTGTGTGTGTGTGTGTGTGTGTGTGTGTGTGTGTGTGTGTGTGTGTGTGTGTGTGTGTGTGTGTGTGTGTGTGTCCTCCGCATGTGCCCTAGCTTCATAATAATAATGCGCCGAGCGTCAGCGCTCTGGCCTGCTCACGCTGTTAATAGCAAGATATGTTCAGTATTTGATCATTTTTATTGGTGTTGGAGAAATCTGAAGGTGGTGAGTCATTCTGGCAGATTGTAATAAACACCCTGTCTCATGCAGGTGTTCTGACATTGTAAACCTCACACACAGAACATTGTGGATGTAACAAAATAAATCAAGAAATGATTCCCACCTGAGCATTTTAGCATTATTATAGTATTATATTAGCACACTGACTGTGGGACAGCATTCTAAAGGTGTCAGGCTATTAACGGCGCACTGAAGATCTGAAGTTCAGAGTGCGTCTGTCAGAGGTCAGACGCATTCCAGCGGAACCACGGCTCACGGGTGCAAATGTGAGCACTTCTGGGCTGGGCATAAGTAATTTTGGTTTGAATAGCGCCAATAACAAGACGCGGTGACTGGAACTGCTCATGGAGCGGCTCACGGAGCTGTGCAGCACACGCACACACACACACATACACACACAGATTCAATAAGCGCACGCTGCACAAACTCCGGCGTTGCGCCGCTCCGTCAGACTAAAGGCAGAAATGAGCGCTGCCTCCTCCGTGATAAAAACTTTTAAGAGGTTTTATAACCACATTTTTCATTCAAGGTCATATTAAGATATTAGCTTCTATTTTGGGATGACGTATTAAAATCGAGTCCGCTCCAGCCAGTGACTCCTCATGAACCTGACTACAACTCATGTTACTGCAGTATTTGTTATTCCAGTCTGCGTGGCTGCGGATCGCAGATTCAGCCACACCATAAAACAGCAATAAGTCGGTCTGAGGCAAAAGTGAACCTCATGGCTATATCTTTTCCATCTTTTCCCCTATAGACATTTGATTACGCACAAGTAGGTGACCAGTTACGCAGAGCAGAAGGAAGGAGAGAGCTCTGGCCACAGGTTGAACGTTCCTACTTCAAGAAAACCGTTAAATTGCACTGTTTATGTTCTACCTGGGCACTCTAAATATTTATTTTAAATTAAATCAAAGGAAATTGTAATGGTACTGAATGTTTATTAATTACTATTTAAAAAATGAAAGTGATGGGGGAAAAAGGTCGATCATATTTTGTTAACCCTGACTGTCAAGTGACTGTTTAGCTTGACGTCTGATTATATATATATATATATATATATATATATATATATATATATATATATATATATATACACACACACACACACACATATATATATATAGCCATGCCCTGATGTGGGGGCTGGGTGGTGCGTCAACATGGTCGGGACATAGAAGGGGGTGCGCGTCTAAATAAATTTGGGAACTGCTGATCTAAAACATGCCAGAAAACGTTAGAAGCAGACTGCAGTGCCAGGTATGTCAGCTCCATTTTGTGTCCAACAGGCGGCCCACCACAATAAAGTTGCAAGTGCGATATTCTGGCCACAGAGGGCAGTGGAGGTCTGAGTGAAATTTCATACCGGCTCAAGTAAATTGTTTAAAAATATAAAGAAGTTGCATAGTATCCCTTTAAAACCAAGGCAGAAAATGATCTGTTTGCATGGACAAGTGTCAGATTATTGCTTCATGGCTGTCGTTCAAGCTTCACCTACTCCCTCGATAGTCAAATGGAGTCCAGCTCCCCAGTGCCTCGACTCAGAAAACTAGGAAAGGAACTCATCCTGCATGACCCAATTAGAAACATTTTCTGATAGTGGAGAAACATAATTTGCTGTCCTATCGCTATCCGTCTTCTGCAAAAAATGTTTCCAACACTGAACGATGTAGGAAATATTTCAAAGAAGCATCTATTGAAATTCCTTTATAGCCAGCCACAGCACTTTTCCACAAACTTACTTTTTAGAACTGCTAAAGAGTTAAAGTCCCATTAGTCATCCTCACACACTGGTGAAATGACATCTCCACATTCGACCCATCAAACGTAATGCTGAGTGTTAAGCGCAGAGGCATTGGGTCCCATTTTTTAAGTCTTTGGAATGACCCGACCAGGATTTAACCCTGAAGGTTCTCAATGTTGAACCATACCTACCATTGCACTAAATAAGTTACAACACACAACCTAATCAAATGAGTTTAATAGAATGACAACAAGAATGTTGCAGATATGAAAAAAGCTCTAAAAACAGGCTGAATCCTTTAAGCAAGACTCCACAAAGTAAATTGTTCATTTGACATTAAATCAGAGGCATTCAGCGTGACCCAAACTGCCAGATTACATGACAGATGGTGTTGTAAAGATTCATGTACTGTGTGTTTTTCTAATTTATTTTTGATTTACAGTTTCTTTTTATTAAAATAAAAGTAGAACATTTAAGAAAACCTGTTAAAAATTCACTTTGTAGTATGTTCAAAGGAACGACATTGACTCAAAACAGCACTAAGGGCCATACTTATCTTTTCTGCTCTTTTTTTCTGAGGAAGTGGCATAATAAAATTAATGCACAGATAAAGTTTCTTTAAAAGTGCTTTTGAACAGCTTTGCTCTTTCTTTACTGGAAAAATTGTACAAAAAGCAACACATAAAGTTGCTCTTGATCCTAATGTTTACGGTTCTTCATAAACCTTAACATGAAGAGAGCTTAGATCTTTACTGGAGTGCAGAATGTTCAACCCGAACCAACTTTTGTCAATAACATAACTATTTGTCACAATTGTAAAAAAAAAAATACTCTAACCTCCTCAATTCCAGTTAGAATGTTGGTTAAGCTTAGGAACCATCAAGGAACTGAATGGGGAATACTTATTGTGACTAGGGCTGGGGAATAAATAGAAAATGTATCATTATCAAAATTTCTGACTCTTATCGTGATAATTTTTCCCATGTCCATACCATACCAACTTTATTTCTATAGCACAATTTAAGACACAGTGTGAGAGCTGACCAAAGTTCTGAACAGGCAGGATCAATTAAAACAAAAAAGAAAAAGCAATAAGAAGATAAAAAAACAATAAAAACTATAAAATCATAATACGATAACATTGAATCACTGCAGTTAACTAGCCAAGTCATAAAAGTAGATTTTTAAATGAGATTTAAAAACAGGCAGAGAGGATGCCAGCCTAACTGTAATGGGAAATGAGTTCCATAGCATGGGGGCAGCATGGACAAGTGCACGTTCACCTCGTGATTTGTAGGACATCTGGGGAGTGCAAAGCAGTAGATGGTCAGCTGACCTCAATATACGAGTAGGTACATAGGGAGTAAGCAGGTTGGACAGATAAGGCGGAGCTAGGTAGTGTAGGGCTTTAAAAACAAACATCAATATCTTAAAACGCACACAAAATGCGATGGGGATCCAGTGAAGATGTTCCAGGACTGGTGTAATATGGCTATGTCGACTTGTGTTTGTTAAAAACCTAGCAGTGGCATTTTGGACAACCTGCAACCGATTCAAGGCAGAGACCAGAGTTCCAACTAATAATGCATTAGCGTAGTGCAAGCGAGAGGTGACAAAAGCGTGGATGACTGATTCTAAGTGCTTCTGCTTTAAGATCGTTCTTAAACCAGTTTTGGCAGCGTAACTCTTTTTTTTTTATCGTGTCCTGTCTGGCTGTGAAGCAAGCAGAATTGATGTCTGAATGCTGGTGACAAGCCTTACAGATTTACTCTCAGGTGGAGCATCAAAGCATCTGCTTTTAATGTCACGCCTGATACTTAAAACTTTAATGTTATTGTTGGTGAATGCTTTGTAATTCCGACCAGACATGGAGTCAGAGGTGAACAAAGAAAGGAAAAGAAAAGGTGGGGAGAGAGGAGGGGGGGGGGGGGGGTTCCACAAAAATAAGCAATAATGAACAAGAGTCCGCTTCTAGACCTGCAGAAAAAGACAAAAAAAAGCAAAAGGACAAAAAAGGGACACAACAACAATACAACAAGATCTAGCTATCACTGCGTCAACTTGATGAAAAAATATATAATCAACATTGCTTAACTGAAGAATCACGATAATAAATCACAGTGCATTAAGTGCCCACCATAGTCTTAAGACCTGTGTTTAACGTGCCCAAGCCCATACTTTGAGAGCACCATGTGAGCTCCTGTGTGTGTACACGCGTTTGTTTATTTAAGGTTTCTCTATAGGAGCGTCCAACAGAGAGTGTGAGGGACCACAGATCCACCCCCCAAAGATGCGCAGCAGACGGGGGGAGCTCCAAGTCCCAGAGATCCAGGCGCTGCCCCAGAACACAGGAACCCCAAGGAGACTGCAACCAGAAAGGCCCCCGCCCCCCTCGAGAGGCACAGAGGATCGCCCCGGGGGGCCACAACCAGCAGCCGGCAGAGTCCCGGGAGACATCAGCGGCAAGCCCACAGGCCCGCCCGCAGCCTCCCACCCCCTAGCCGGCCGAGCCCGGGACCCAGTGACCCGGGACCCAGGGGCGACCACCCCCGCCGGGGACCCAGCAGAGCCCAGGGACCCAGACCCCACCAGGCAGCCACCGGGATCTATCAGGCAGATGCCAAAATCTTAAACCCCCAGACCCGGTTGCCACGAACACTCAGGCAGACCAAGGCAGAACCCCTCACACCAGGTGTGTAATATGGCTATGTCGACTTGTGTTTGTTAAAAACCTAGCAGTGGCATTTTGGACAACCTGCAACCGATTCAAGGCAGAGACCGGAGTTCAAACTAATAATGCATTAGCGTAGTGCAAGCGAGAGGTGACAAAAGAGTGGATGACTGATTCTAAGTGCTTCCGCTTTAAGATCGGTCTTAAACCAGTTTTGGCGGTGTAACTGATAAAAACAAGACCTGACCACTGAGTTGGTCTGAGGAGCCATTGAGAGGTTGGCATCCACTTTTACCCCGAGGCTTATTACACACTGCTTAGGGTTTAAACCATCAAAAGTGGAACGAGAGCCAGAAGGACTGCGTGTATCAAAGACAATGCACTCAGTCTTTAAATAATGCAACCTGAGCAAATTGGCCGTTAGCCAGCCCTTTACGTCTGCCAGGCATGCCACAAGACGAGAGTCCACATTTCTAATTTTAAGTGCCACATATATTTGACAATTGTCAGCATAGATGTAATAATTAAGACTGTGCCGATTTAGGATTTTGCCCAGTGGTAGGAGATATATAGAGAAAAGAAGAGGCCCCAGAACAGAGCCCTGCAGTACACTCCAAGGCAGAGGGAGAGAGGTGGAGGAACAATCGCCAATCTGAACAGTAATAGATCTGTTGGATAAATAGGAGTGAAACCATTCAAGTGCAACCCCCTTTACCACAACCCAAGACTCAAGGTGGTCCAACAGAATATGGTGGTCCACAGTATCAAAAGCTGCTGAAAAGTCTAGCAAGAGCAGTAATACCTTACCCCCAAATTCCACTACCTCCGCTCCGACACGAACGCCGGAGCAAAATCGGTCCCGTTGTAGTCAATCAGAGCTATTCCACTACTGCGGCCGTACTCCGGCAGTGCGGCGCCGTGCGCCGCCCTCTGTTCCAGCGTCCGGCAAAAATAGAATCGATCCTATTTTTGCCGGACGCCGGAGCACCTCCGCAGTAAATGGACAGAAATCACAACGGCCCAACAGGAAAAGGAGCAAGCACAACTTCCGTTTTTCACAATAAATCGATAAACAAAAGGCGTTTTTTGTTTCATATGCACAGGTTTAACAATTTTTAACAACTATCAATGGCGACTGAACTTTAAATGCACAAAAGTAAGCCATAAATACAGTTTCCGCTATCAAAGTAGTCACACTTTGTTGATCCAAACACTGCTGATCTCTGAACACAAATGATGGGCAGATTAAACAGCTCATGCTGATGCTTCTCCCACACAACGGGTGTTTGGATCTAACTTCCGCGTTTATTGCTCGGACTGTATCGCAAGATCTTGAAAATCCTGCGCATGCTTGTTTGCCCCCCTCAGGTCTCCGCACCGGAGCGGAGCCGTTGTAGAGCGCGTACCAGTAAAAATTGAGTTCGGAAGCGAGCGGCTGCGGAAGGTGGGGGCGGAGCGGAGCGGAGGTAGTGGAATTTGGGGGTTAGACCCAGAGTCTGATGCCACCAGGATATCAGTTAGCACCCTAATCCAGACTGATTCAGTACTATGGTGTAGTCTGAAAGCAGACTGAAACACATCGAACAATGAGTTACTGTCCATGTGAGCAAAGATTTGCATGTGAACAATTTTCTCCAAAACCTTTGAAAGAAATGTCAATAAATTTGATAATAAAAAAGAAAAGATGTGTGTAGGTTGGCAACACTCATGTCCCTTTAAGAAGCTCTACCATCTTGAGCCACGTAAAAATGTGACTCAACGTAATACATGTGACAGCCCCATCTAGTGGACAACTTTTGTCTCTGTGCGTACCTGTAGTTATCGTCCATTTATCGTCATCCGGGTGAAATCCTCAATATATCGTGATATTGATTTAATTCCATAACGCCCCGCCCTAATTGTGACATTAACATAAACTTTACCAGCCAAACACTGGCACACCTACTCTAACTGTAGTTTTCTTGAGGCTTAGATTCCACTTAAGTGTGAACACTAACCGCTTCCCTGCAGAGAGTAGCTCTGCATCCTGGCGCAAAGCCTGCTCTCTTTCACACTGGTTTGCATTATGTGTGCATGTGTGTTTTGCACTACAGTTTTAGTGTTTGACCACTTTAATATCTCCATTGTGAAAGTGCATTCAATGCATGAACACACACATGTGGCACTAGAACAAAATGAATTTGTTCACCTTGCCACAGACAGACTTTCCACATCAGAGGTAAACACAAAGCCAGTGAGTCAAAAGGCCACCGGGATAAATCAGCTCACATATTCCAGAAGGTGTTCTTGGCAGCCGTATGTGTGTGCATATATATATATATATATATATATATATATATATATATATATATATATATATATATAAATAATTGAAAAAGAGAACTAGTTCATTAGTAAACACTCAAGAGTAGGGCTGAAAACATTACTCAAATAATTTGATTAAATCGATTCAAAAGAATAGTCAACTTATATTTTGTAAATTGACTCTCATTTACGTTCCCTTCCGGGTTATACAATCTCCATCCGGTGTGATCTTCCGGGTTTATAACAACCCGGAACAACTTATTCTGCTACTGCAGCTCCAACTGATCATACAGTTAGCAGAGCAAGCAACAGGGTGAATGACAAAGGGATGACAACACCCAGAGAAAACCCCAAAATGTTTCCAAAGTGTGGGAATAATTCTAACTCAAGCCGATGGACAAGACCGCTTGCTTAGTGCTAAGCTAACATCACGGTAAGCTAGTGGTTCAAAACAGCACTACGTCCCCAGCACAAAGCATCCAGGTTTCAGGCATCAGCTACGGACCTAAGACAAGGTGAGTGTTTTAGAGTTTAAATGAAGATAAACTGAGTGTTCCCAGTGTGCTAACTGAGACTGAAAAATGTTTAGCTGGTACCCCTAAAAGCCAACAAGTGTTTTTTTCTTCATGTTTTATTGCAAGTCAGTATGAGAATGAGACTAAAATGTTTGAAGAAGATATCTTTTATATGGCACCTCTCTAGATAAAAGTAACTAAGCACTTTTTTGCTTGTCGGCTTTGGTTTTGCATGCATGTTTTTAATTTTCAGTTATTTAGTTTGCAGCATTGCAGTTTTATCTTTGTTGCAAAAAGGAAAAGCATATTTAAATGTGTAAATGTTTTGGAGTTTATTATTTTATTGTTAGAAAAACAATCACAGTTGTTAGCTGGTAAACTAAATTTCTTTTCTCAATATTTCAGGAACCCTCATAATTTGACAGACTGGCCCAGGCAAATCCATCCTTCTCAACTGAACATGCTGCTGAGTTAAAGATAGCAAATGAAAAGGAACTGAATAAATAAATGTTACTGGTTGACTTGTTTTTCACAACTAGTACTGCTCTGTTGACATTTTAACGCATGTTCAAGGAAACTTAAAGGATTATCCGATTAATCAATCGATTACTGAGGCAAATTTATCGATTACCAAACTAATCGATGGCTGCAGTCCTAAAATGGTACTGTTAAGTACTGGTATCGATTCCTAGGTACTGGGAATTGGTACAGAATTGGTTCAAATGTGAAAGTTACCCATTCCTACCCACATCACAGCTAAGCTTCAGACAGCAGGTTTTAGAGTCTTATTTTCTGATATTTAGACATCTTGCCCTGGACAGGATAACAGCAACCCAACTCTACCTCTGACCTGCATAGTGGATGTTTTATCTCTGCAACTTACACAAGCGTCTGCTATGTGGTGACGTTCAGGAGCGCAGATAGGATTTTCAAAATGGGGGGGGGGGGGGGGGGGGGCAAACTTCCAATGTACCCTCCCCCAAACACACGCACGCACGCACACACACACACACACACACACACACACACACACACACACACACACACACACACACACACACACACACACACACACACACACACACACACTATTGCAAGAGCCTTAACTAGAGCTCAGTCAGTTTGTGTAATTTCATCCAATGGTTTACGTAAAAACTGACACTTTTATATACGTGTTTGAAGCCATTATGCAGTGGAACACTGGCAACAAAGCTCTGCCTGATCAACACTATAAATGATAAATGATCCGCACTTGTATAGCGCCTCTCAGAGTAAGGACTCCAAAGCGCTTTACACTACAGTGTATCATTCATCCATTCACACACATTCACACACTGATGGTGATGAGCTATGATGTAGCCACAGCTGCCCTGGGGCGCACTGACAGAGGCGCCCCACTATTTAAATCAGTCATTTGTTATTCTCCCAATCAATTACTAACCAAACCTCATGCTTTATGCAAAACATTAAATGATTTTCAGCATACCGATCTTTACAGAAAACATAAAAACCCTAAAAAACTGCTCATAATATATTTAAAAAACGAAATTCACTTATCACTTAGAGCAGTAACTCCCAAACTTTTCAGCCTGACCAACAGATGTTGCTTCGTATTTTTAAGTAATTTATAAATTTCCATAATATTTGGAAAGTTTTAATTTATATATAAATATATAAATCTCTTTTAAATTTTATGTTTTACTTTTTGTATGATTATGTGGCACACTTGACTTCCATACCTAACGCATCGGCATCTGCATCTTTTGACGGCTTTTTTTTTACATTGTCGCTACGCCAGTCACGTTAGCGGTGTTTTACCATCATTTCTACATCCATCACGTCCCAAAGAAGGCTAAACCAACATTAAACCCAACGTTTGGAGCTTGTAAGCTCCACACACCTCTCGTGCAGCACCAGCTGTCTGATGCTGCAGCAGCTTCAATCTTCCCGGCTGGATGAGTGAATTTCTTCATCAGAGTCAATATTCTGCTTCATAATCAGAGTCAGTCATTACCAGACAAAGTGATCAGTCAACAAAGACCAGACCTGCTGGAAATTATAGGTTTTATCTCATATTTGCGCTCTTCATGTTGCACACATCTCCTCCTCTCCCCGACTGGGAGCCTCTCAGTGGGAGACGTTTTTCAAACTCTAAAAACTCCCAAACTTTGCTCAGCCTGAAGGTTCCACATCTCCACTGTATTCTGATGTAAAGTAGTAACTTCATGAGGGATCATATTTGAAGATGAGACTTGTTAAAGTCAGCAATGAGGCTTTGGCACTTTTAACTAGTAAGTCCCAACACTGACAACAACGTACTGAAACTAGAACCAACATGCATAAACAGACAGATCGGTCCCGCCTACTTACACTGTTGATCTTTTTTTAAACACGCAGTAATTGTTCCTTGCCTTTTTCGCTTCATCCTGCATCCTAGCAGCAACCACTTTGGCACCTCTGGAGTCAGTGTTTGTTTACGTCATGCTGCATTCAATGTAATTGGAAAAAGGAACTTCAAGCGCTTAACCTCTGATTTTGTTTTCTTTCTGGCCTTTGTTGGGGGGGACGGATCGTGGTCGATCTGAATCTGGGGGGGACAGATCCCCCCCCCGTCCCCCACCCTATCTGCGCACCTGGTGACATTACTAATGCTAACGGTTAGCTTAAACCAGCCGAGACGTCTGCTGCTGATTCTCAGATGTTGAAACTACAACAGCCTTCCCCATAGTGAGTCAAGATGGGTGAGCCCATGCACGCTAATTCACAGTGTGAGGTAGATCTGTGAGGATTTTCAAATCCTAGATTTTCACCATCTATTTTCTATCAGAGGTTAAAGCAGAAGATAGGTGTAGGAGACTCTTTTCATGTTCAGCCTGCTTGAAAAATCCAGACTGATCATTTATAATCAGAAAAATATTTTTAAAAAGTTTTTTCAGCTAACCACACCTTTAAACATTTTATAAACTAAACTCTCATAATTCAAATTAGCCCTTTTCAAATCCAACATCTGTCTCATTGTCGTTAACGGATTCTTCTGCAAATTTCAACTTAAAAAAGCCACAATGAAGAAGAAAGTTAAAAACCATAAAAACTTAACACTAATGTAGAATGTGCGAGTCACCATCAGCCTGACTGAATGATGTTTTACAAAGTCCACTGACCTACTTTATTTGAATATATTTGGTTGTGAAATGAAGTGCCAGCAGATGTTTGCAGATAAAGTCAACCTTCCTGCTTCCTATATGCTTCCCACTTGTATCAGGCTGATATGAATTTAAATATTCACTTAGCTTTTCCTGAAAGGAAGAAACCAGAAACCAGTAAACACACAGTTTCATTCAAAAACTCCTTGAAAAAATACATGGCATTTTAGAAATCTGCAAACATGACCAACAATATGGTTACAGACATCTCTGAACTCTTTACTGGTGTTCATGCTGAAATGAAACTGGACTGATTGCTGGTTACCTTGGTAGCAATTTTACACATATGTAAAACCATGTCAACACGAAAGTGGGATAACCTCCCATCATGTACCCTGGTAATCCACCACGTCACCAACTCATCATACAGGCACATCTGCTCAACAACCCCCCTGATCTAATCCAAGAGTGACAGTCAAATGTAGATAAAACTAACGATTCTGTTACTTTGTTGGACAAAGATGCATACTATTTTAAAAGAGCTATGAGATGTAATTTAAATTTAACATTGAACTAGTAATAAAGAAATAAATTCTTTAGGACCACAAAAACTGCACAACAAACAAATATTTCTTTAGCATTCAGTTCAAAAACACAATAAGATGAGTTGTTTCACAATTTTCTACTTGAGATGAACTTCTGTAAAAGTAGAAAAGAGCTACTTTGGGAACATGAGTGTAAGTGTAGGGAATGGTGTCAGCAAAGTATTATTTATTTATATATTTATTTGGAATGCCAACACCAAATAAAAATATATATATAGTTGGATGCCTGGTGACGTTAAAAGATTTTCTTCTCTAACACCAATGTGTCAAGAAGAAACATTTTTTATTTCTGCTGCAAAAAAAAAAAGACCAAAGGCATCTTCTGAAATTAATGATACAATGGCAGAATCTGTGACTCACATGATGCTTTCAGCGATTTCTTTTTTGTGTGAATGACTTTTCAATAACTGTTATAAAGGTAATTTTTTTCAGGTATAATGTAGTTGTGCACACAAGATAATGCTGTAAAACAAGGTAAAACAAACATAAACACACTAAAACTATCTGTATCCATTATTGAATAATGCATAATATACTGCAGTAAGGTTTTATGTTGTAGAATAATGAAGTTATTGCTGCTCATAGACACACAGTCAAACCCTGTCATGTTTAGTCCACTGTTCCACTTAAAGCTTTGAGATCAACACCAAGAGCTGTCGTCAGGTCCAGTCATTTGACTCTTGGAATTCATATAATTCCTCTTTTAAATCTCTACCACAAATCACAAACGCAAGATCCTTCCTGCATACTTCAGATTCAAGATCAAATCTCCAGTCACCGTGATGTTGATGCTAAACGGATGCTCTAATAACATGGATCAGTCTGCTGGTCTTTTTTCCACGTGAAAAAGTCTTCAGTCACAACAAGTCAGACAATTTTAGTTTATTCTCTCACAGCTCTGCCTTCGAACTTAACCGCCAGAGGCAAAACCGTCTTCAACCATCAGTTAGAAGACAGATAATTCAACTAATCACTTAGATGTTTCAGAGAAAAGAGGACCCAGTTGGATAATATCAATCAGGTTTCAGTACATGCAAACACCCTGTGGCTGTGTGACACAAACCATTCACCCTAACCAAACTGAGGGTTTCCATCCACATCAAAGGGCCAGTCCGTCACTTCTGAAGTTCAGAGAAACCTAAAACACCATCATTAGCAGCAGTGTTACTGATGAGATGGTGACAGGATGTGATAAATGCAGGTGTGAATGCTTCACTGAGTTTTTGATGGTTACAAAGATTCCCAATAAAGGCCATTTGTCTGGCTAAGTTTCAAATTATGATTGAAGTCACGTTTTTTGTTTTTTTTTTCTAACTGGGCTGCAAATGTTTGCTGTTCAGTTTTAAGCACTTCAAGACTGTCTTCTTGTTTTCTGGGATAACAGAATCTGGTGAAGATTTGAAGCACTTGAGGGCAAACGTACTTACCATCTTTTAGCAACACTCAAATCTATTAATTTATCTAAGCCATTTTGGTGTAAAACCTCATTGATTTAATAAAGTCATTGCAATTTTATAACTACAGTTGTTACTTGGAACAAAAATGACTTTTCTGACACCACATGTGTTACAGGGTATATGCAGGAATCTCAAAATTAAATTTAAGACTTTTTCAAGACGTTTTAAGACATTCTGAAATTAAATTAAGACTCTATTGCAACAAACTAATAAACTACAAAACGCTCATATTTTGTTAGGTAGAAAGAAATAAATTTTTCAAACAAAACTTTAACCAAATGCAAAGTTTATTCAAATATGCCAAAGTATCGAAAATATTTTAAAAAGTTGATATCTCTAATTTTCCTCTGGGATTAATAAAGTATTGATTGATTGATTGATTGATTGATTGATTGATTGATTGATTGATTAATTGATTGACTGATTGATATTATGGCACTTTCATTGTTTTGAACAACTTGAGCTATGAATACTATTTTTGGCAGCTTTTTAATCATTTGGGGACAAGAAAGGTTACTGAAAAAATTAAAAGTACAATGTCAAGATAAAAATAACAGAATGGAATAATCATGGTTTTCCCCAAAACATTCCCACAAACTTTAGCTTCAGTACACCAGTGTTCCCCATTTTCACATTGCACACTCCATTAAGATTTTGAAGTCTGTTCTAACAAATGACTAACCAGGTACTTAAACCGTTAACTGGATAGAAGACAAATGTAAAAGAAAATAAAGCTCACAAGACGAAACAAGCATTGGTTCGCATGCGCCTTAGCTCATTTGCTTTTCTGTCAATCTTCTCTTCTGTTTGCTTGAGCTCTTTGACTTTTTCTTTCTGCCTTGCCCTTAAGGTGTTTGATTTTGTTATCAACTGTGCCATTAAAGATGGAGATTTGTCCTCTGATTTTGTTGCAAGGTCATCTGCATCTTTTTGCAGTGCATGACAGACCTCTTGTAGCACCTTCCTCTTTTTTCTCAGCTGTTCCAGCTCCTCTTCTGTCCCTTTTCTCTTCAAGCTCTGCTTAGCCACCTCTTTTCATTTCTGTTGGTCATCCAGGTAAATCTGTATCTTGTTCTTGCTGATGCTACACTAGCAAGAAGGTCTTTGTTCACTGGAACCTTCAACACACCCCCACAAACACTAACCTGATCACATATTAATCTGTGTGCCTCCATCGTGTCCTCTAGAATATTCACAGTCTCTACCTTTTTGTTTTGAGAAAAAAAAACCTCTACAGTTGCTTGTCCGTGAGACAGAAGGAGCAGAAGTTGACAAAATTTCAATAGCTCAGGGAACTTGCTCATGGCTGCATGCAAGAAGACATCAATCCTTTGGGGAGTTGGCTCAAAAGACAGGTATTCCTCTTCACCTATTGCCTCCAAATGTAAAAAAAACAATCAAATTGCTGAAGAATGGAGTCACCTGTAAACATATAAAGTTTGAAAATTAATAGTTATTAAATTGTATTTGAATTAACCCCTTAAATTTCCAGGTTTAATGGACGCCATGGGGTTTTGTCCCATGGGTGGGACGCTGGAATGATAAGCAGGCCATATGACTATAATATCCTGTGTCCAATGAACTGCAATTGAGAATCCTGGCCCTTACCCCCCACTAAAATATGACATCCTATTCTAAAATCTACACGAGACTGTGTAGATTTCATACCAGCAGAGACTCCTCCTGTCAGCTGGCCATCCTGCAGTAACTTCTCTACTGCTGTTCTCATTTCTTTCTGACACCACTCTGGATCCCTGTGTATGCAGGTAGGGTCCAAACATGCTATGGCTCTGACCACTGGAAACTTGAGGGGGCTTTTCTACTGAATTTTCTTTACACAATCTCTCTTAAAGATTAACACAGAACACTCCCCAACTTGCTTCCTGGCTTGGCCTGAAGCGCCTGAAAAATGTAAATATTTGTTACATTTTAAATGTCCATGCTAACTCCTAAACTTTTAAGCCAACATTTTTGTCACTATATCACATATTGAGAAAGTACATATCTTCTTAGAGATTTTCCTCTAGATAACTATTTCCATACAAAATACATAAAAAATTAGGTCAAAAGAAATGTTTGATTATTTTACTCTTAATTAAAAGTCCAGCTAAAATTCAAACCAAGCGGCTTCGTACCACTTAAAATATATAAAAACTGTAAGAAAGGTGTTGGCTACTCAGAATTATATCATCATTATGAGGTATTTAATGCAATATCCAAGTATAGATACTTAAAAAATATTTAAAATGTTATGGCTGATTCTGCACCTAGGCCTATATCAGCATCTGTAGCACAAACCCAGTTAGCCTCGTTAGACATCGACTTTGGTTAACTGCAGTGGGGTGACGTCTTGCAGAAGGTCTCTCTTTTGAAACTGTCTCATTAGACTCTAAAAAGATACAGAATGATAATTGCAGACAAAAATTAGATTCTATAGAATAATACTTTACAACAGCATAATATAAAAACCCCAACTTCTTTACAAAATTGTTACCTGTATCAGTTCACTCAAATCTTTGGCCAGGAAAGGCAAAGCTGGCTCATTAGTCTGATACTTCTTTAGAAAAGGGTCAAAGATCCTTGAGATTGCCAGGAAGAACTGCAGTTTGGCGACAACGAAAGGATCACCTTGTGCCATCTCAATACAGTCATAGGAGGCTGTTCCAGGGTTTGGGAGTTTCTTCTGTTTAACACCTTCCACGTGAAAATTGTACTCTATTAAAATATCCTATTTAAAAAATCTAACCTTTCAAGTAAACATAATTTCACAAAAAATATTAATGCATAAACTATGACATTTTAAATATTTAATTAATTCCATGCTGCTTTAAATAAAAGGCGGTTAATCATAAAAAGCAATACAAGTGTTTGATGAATTATCACCTAAACATTCAGACTGATTACTTTCTAACAGTCATCTTCTTCATACATCTTAGATTTCAAAATTATGAGACCAGGAAGGCATATTTCAACTGATAAGCACAACATGTAACAATATTGTAAACAAACCTTAATAATCATTGGCCAAATTTGAAGGGCCCTCTCTGCCACAGGGAGATTCTCAATCCATCTGTGGCCGCAGAACGGCAGCGGAAAGCAGGTAGACCCTGTGAATGCAGTGAAATCTTCCCTCCTAGCTGGCACACTGTAGAAAAGGAAATGCAGGGCTCGAAGCAACTTGTCCAGTTGCCACCTCGTAAAGCCTGCTTTCACTGCATTACGGACAGTGTGAAGGCCACAGCTTCCAACCTTAGCCAGTTGAGTTCCCCATGCTCCTGCTGTAAAAGATCTCCCAACTTGAAGTTGACATTAGGGCCATCCATGCTGATAGACAGAAGGTGTCTCATGTTCAGTTTTTCAACACATTTCTGTGAAAAGAATAACATTTATGAAAACCATAAGAACTCTAAATATGCTCACAATGGTTAAAATGGTCAAGATTATTTCAATCATATACTTAATGAATATAATTTGTCTCCAGTAAGGTTATCAGGCTGTGGTAGAACGAGGACTATCTTCAATTTTTTATTATGTATATTTTACAAAATGTTAATTTTATAATTAATAGTTTAAATTAATTGCGTACTTACTTTAATGTCCCATGAACTGTGAACCCAAGTATCTGGATTGAACACGGTCATCCTGCTAAAAACGTACGTAGGCATCAAGCTGCTTCTTTTTTGTTGTCTGGTTCAGAGACTCATCAAACATAAAAAAAAAAAAGCATCCGGCTTGGTTGATGTTGTCCAGAAGCTGCTGCCTAAAGTAGGGTGCTAATCAAATCTCAAAATATATCCTGTTTTATCCTTTCCACAAGTGAAAGTTTTTGCAATGGCTGAGTCGGGAAACATTGCCTGGAAAGTTTCATTTATCTCCTCATTTGAGTTCAGAGAGTGGTGATTAACCAATGTGTGTGTAAACAACAAATCACCTCAGCACGCTGCATTGGTGTGACCGCCAGCACCACTCTGAGGTTTGATACGACAGACGAGGGTGCCGTCACTGCCAAAGTCTATTCTGTAGAGGTCGTCACGTTGGTTAGTGGTGTATTCACAGGTGTTGCAGGTGAAACCGTTTCTACAGCCGTCACCGATGCTTTGGAACAAAAACTGCCGATTGATCGCTGATGTTCCTGGTAGCTAATGGCGGCGGTTTTGTGGCTAGCTCCATTCATGTGGGATTTGATAGCGCAGATGCCCATCGAGGCGACATTAATCTTCTTTTTTCAAATCGAACAGTACGCCTCCTTATCGTTGTTGGCCACAGGCTTAAGCCACGGTTTAAAATCACCCACATCAAGCCAAGAAAGAACAAATTTACACTTCCCCATTTTGCTTCCACCATCTTCTCCTTGAACTGGCGAGATACGTCACATACATGGTGGCCAAAGTTACGTGGTGCGGAAACGCACGAAAACAGCTGGCAGAGACCTAAAAATTAGTTTATTTTATTACCTTGTCGCGTTTATTTTTAATATACAGACTTATTTAAATAGACATCAATACTCACCGAATTTAAGACTTCACCTAATGGATTTAAGACTTTTTAAGGGTTTTAATTTGCCTAAATTAAATTCAAGACTTTTTAGGACTTTTCAAGACCCACGGATACCCTGTGTTAGAAGTTATCTACGCCTGTCGTCAATATGTGATACAGGCAGATCATTCATTTTAAATCTATTTATTTATGGCTTTGATACCACTACAACTTCAATCAGAAAAAGAAAACCCACTGACCTATAAATCTAAATCAGTTTATATCTAGCTGGTGAAAGACCACCAGAACAGTTAGATGAAGAGGCATAGATCTGGCTTTCAATGGCAATTCCCAGTAGTTTATTTGTGGTTAACTGACAACCAGCACACTTGGAATAATTCTCACCTGTTAAAACAAACCAAAAGTAAGTAAAAGCCGATGTGTGTGGTGAAAGAACTAAGTCAACCTAATTACACTTGGCATGAACAAGCTCAAAAATAGCTCTAGGAAGTAATCAAGCGTGGCTTCCCGTCTGAACAGACTAACACAGAACGAGTGACAAGAAAAGCCCAAAATCGATCATGTCGAACCGCACAGCTTTTTGACTCAAAAAGTCAGAGATGTTGCTTTCCAACACCAGCGAGCGACTGAGAAGAAGTGCAATGCACACAAGTCTCAACTGCATCTTGACATGTTGTGATTTCTCACTGACAATGAATAGCAAACAGAAGAAACTGTTGTTGTAGCCTCTCGCCTCAGGCAATGCCTTTCTATGTGACACAGCAGCTGAATGACACCAGTGAAACACTGCATGTTGGGATGTTGACTGGAGCTTTGTGTTGATGTTTTCATTCGGGAGCTAGTGGCTGTCATCAGGTGTTGGGGATAATGATGTCAGTCCCCAAGGGGAAAGGGTGAGAGAAGAACAACAAAGAAGCCATGTTGGTTCACTTCCATCTCTCTTCACACACACTCACACACATTCTAGGTCAGCAGAGGCTTTTTAAAGATGTGATATGGTCCTCAAAGGAGTTTGAAGCTGCTAAATAGGCCTGCAAAGGCATCTGACACCATATGAGGACCTGTCTTTTTGAGGAAGTTAATGAAATATGCAGGGTTGTCAATGTGCTGAAACAAAGTGTGCATAAGACAGGCGAGTTATTGCCAGCTACTTGTGTAGTATTTGAGGTAAAGTTTAGTATTTATTTAACTTTAGATTTTCTTTATTCCACGTGAGAAAAAAGCGGTCACTGACCGAGTACAGCATTCCTAAAAAACTATCGATATGAAGTAGCTAACTACATTTTGTGGTTTAATGGTTCAGTTACTATTAACTAGGTAGCCCTGGCCCATCCAGTGGGCTGGCTTACTCCATCTGCTTCACCATGTCTCCCACGCGGCAGATGGGCTCCAAACTCTCCATCTTGGACTGCAGATGATGACAGCATTTTCTGTTCTGCTATGCAAGTCTAAACTAAAACTAAGTTTAAATTGTGTGTACAAAAAGCTCAAATCAATCAAATGAAGTCAAAGCTTTATTGTCCTATGCAGATTAAAGAAATATGTTTCCCTGCACAATGAAATTCTTACTTTGCTGTCCTGGATGTCAAATGCATTCAAGCATAAAATACATAAATAGATGAGGAAAATGGGCAAATTTACAAACAAGATTCCTAAACAGATACAAATAGAAATATAAATTATATGATAAAGCTATGTAATATTGTCAGCTTCTAAGCTTCTAATCTGTAGTGGTTGTTTCATTGTGCAGTGGTGCATTACATTAGCTGCTTGTACAGCAACTAGACTATTAATTTTTATGTTTAACAATATGTTCCAGCATCACTGGACTAGGTATTGTGATGCTACTGTAACATCACATTTGAATTAGATGTGACAACCAGTTTTCAAAGTGTGACAGAGGAAATGTTTTCTTTATTGTGGACTAAGGATGTAAGAAGTTATAGATGCAATGAAATATCACCATATTTTGTGAAGGGATTGGTGCCGAATTGGATACCTTTTAAAGCACTGACCGAATTCTATAGTACCGACTGAGTACTGATTCACGTCATATGAAACGGTGCTTTTTTATGGTACCCGTGCTGCGCGCCGGCGCAAGAGCGCAATATCATTAGTTACTGTGGGTGAGCTGTAAACAAAACATCATGGCAGAGAGGAAGCATTTTGAAGTTTGGGTCCACTTCACTAAATGTGATGGGTAACTGGGTGATGATGAAACCAGCAACAACGATCTACGTGAGGCATCATAATCTTAATCTGCTCCAGTAGGTAAATAAAATGTTTAAGAAAACATTAGCTTGATATGTTAGCTTCCGTTCAGCTAATGGTGCGTTCGCTTTCTCGTCGGAACGCCGAAATTCCAACTAGAAGAAAGCGAACGCGCTCTAAAGTTTGGCTTCAATTCACTAAATGCGATGGGTGATTGGGTGATGATGAAACCAGCAACACTGATCTGAGTATGAGGCATCTTAATCTGCTCCAGAAGCAAAATAAACTGTTTATGATAATGTTAGCTTGATAATTTAGATTTTGTTTACATAGCTAATGGTGTGTTTGCTTAGCCTGGCCTGCCAGACTCATCCTGTTTAATTCTGCACAGAGAAATAGTCTGGTGACTCACAGGCAGAGAGGAACTTGAGGGGCGGGACTAGGCAGCTCAAAAATAACCAATCAGAAAAAAGACAGTAATGCCAACTGTAGCGCGCAACGCTGTAGTTTTTTTAGCTGTAGTAAAAAAAAGGCATCTGGCAATGGCGCAAACATCTTTTATTTTATTAATTTTTTTAGAAGAAATGCTTTTAGCGCTTCTACTTGCTGTGGTTTTAAAGACATTCAAGTCATTTAGAACAGAGGAAAGAGCTGCAGCAAACTCTGCCGCTGTCTTCGTTGACTATGAGTAACTGAGTGTCGTTGTGTGTGAAGTCTGTGACGCTGTAGTTTTTTAGCTGTAGTCAAAAATGGCGTCCGACGACAGCGCAAACATATTTCTTTAGAAGAAAGGCTTTTAGCGCTTCTACTTGTTATTGTTTTAAAGGTATGTTCAAGTCATTTAGAACCGAGAAAAGAGCCGCAGCAAACTCCGCTTCAGACGCCATATTCGACAAACTCGACGTTATGGTGTGTGATGTACGCTACTCAGTGCTTATTGGCTCAGTTAGAATACTCAGGGGGTAGGTTTTTTTGAATAGGAGAGTTCCCAGACCCTACTCAGACTCCCAGGTGGCAGCAGCTTTTAACGCCTTTACTGTGATGGAACTAGAGATCTCAGGATAACACTGAACTTGCTTTTCAATAAAATTCAGTCTTAAAACTTGCAAATTTCATCTGGCTTTTAGTGTCCTAGTATGTCGTACTGTCTCCTCTGTATTGTGATATCGTACAGCCAGATTCTTGCTGATACACACCTCTATGAAATTAGTCAAAATTAGCAAATAATTTGATCCAATCAGGGTTTACATACAGTCTCTTTACTTTATTAACACCTCCTCAGTTCAAACTTCACCAAAATAAACTCCTTATGCAGCAGAAACATATTTTTAAGCCTTTATGTAAACCTGTAAATCTGTCAATGCAGATTATCTGTCTGTCACCAATGCTTTTAAAGTTGCCCAGAGGACAGCTCACTGCAGGATGACAGACTGAAATGTATATGGGGGCTGGCAAGTGTCGTGGTGGAAATTCTCCAAGAACAAAACTTCGTTTGTGTGAAAACTGTTCACCCAGCTTGCGATGAGGCAAAACTCCATTCCACATGATGCATTCGTTGTTTTCAGCCAAACATGCACCAGGTCCATTACCAGCCGCAGTACAGCCCAGAGCAGGCCCTCGTCAGAAGCAAATGACACCTTATTGCTAAATTAGGTTTGGCTAGAAGGTGAGTAACACACAGGATTCCTGCAGTCAGGCTAATCAGTCTAAGTTTTGAGTGTGAGCGGAAACAATCAGTTGACAATGAATTAATGAATTTAACTCGTAGTAATGATGGAAAACATTTTACAAGGGCCTGTTCTTGTCGCAATTTCAACAGGTGACGAAGCAATAAAACAACTTGGTTTCTTTAAAAGAGATCATCGCTGCAAGCCAATAACCACAACCACAGATGAAACCCAGAATCACCTGCGACTATCATACGGAGGCCATCCGACATGCGTGTTGTTTGCAGGGCAGTGACTCACCTCTATCCACTTCTGCGCCTCCTGAAACGCAGGCTCGGCGGCTGATTCGGTCACAGGGTGATGCTGCTGATGAGAATGTCCTATGTCTGCAGCCGGACTTGCCATTGACGAAACACTGCCTACAAGTATGAAAGCACGCAGAAATATGTGCAGGCAGCAGCCAAGAGCCGCGTTATTCCACCGGAATTATTCGACAGCCACCGGGTATATTCTGTCTGTATATGAGCAGCAGCACCGGCAAAAGCCCACTAACCAGTTGCTGCACTTCAGCTTCGCTTCTGGGGCAGCGTGTGGACCAAAAGCTAGGATCAAGTCAGACACCCTTACTAAGCATACTTCCGGTTAGATTACACAAAATGAAAGACGTAGGTGGGGTTTCCTGTTTAGGATTAGCGAAAGAGTTGTGTTAACATACAGTATATTCATGCAATGAGTCGCACGAGCTCGTCAGTAAATGTATAACTGTTAGACGTTACTAGTATGTGCTTTTATTTTGGCGGTAACAAACTTCCGGTTAGTGTCCAGCTGTTCTTACGTGGTTCGGGCCTCACTGCAGTATGATCTGCTTCAAAATATACCGAGAAGCGCTGTTTCAAAGGCAGCCAAGGAGGGCAGCAGCATGCTGGGGATGTTACAACCACTTTCACTATATAGGACACAGTCTTTTACCCTGATGTAACTTTAGCGTGCGCAATGAATGAATTGTTCATTACTAACTCATTATTGTTCTGATTATTTGTTAAACGTATGTGGTTGCTTTGTCTTTAATGTTCAAAACGATTGTAAATGTATTATTATCATTATTATTATTATTATTATTATTATTATTAGAATTAGTAGTAGTAGTAGTAGGAGTAGTAGTAGTAGTAGTAGTATATTTAAGTAATTCTGAGTCTACTTTAAAAGGAAACCCATAAATACACGTTATTATTATTATTATTATTATTATTATTATTATTATTATTATTGTTGTTGTTGTTGTTGTCTGAACACAACAATAAATCAGACGTTTTTCAATGGATTTCCTCTCTTCCACCTTCGATGTACAGGAGATGATTGGGTCAGTTCAGCTTTTTCAAGGCCCAAACCTAAAGCATGAATCTCATTAAACTTGTTGAATCTCTGCTGACATCTTGTGGAAAAATGAAGCTGTACATAAAGCAACGACTCATTTAATTATTTTTGTTTACTCAGCTGTGTAACTGCTGTTGCTGTTGTTGTTGCTGTGAAACTCGCCTGTTGTCAGCAAACGCCAGTGAAGCAACAAGGACCAGCTGATCTTCATCTCTTGGACAACAGTGCATGGACTGGCAGATAAGTGGCCTATTCACACATAATTAAAGAAGACAATAAAGACTTTTGGTGGAAGACTCTTTTGCAACAAGAAACTTGGTTGATGAAAAGATTGCCGATTTCATTTGATGTTACCAGTGATTTGTTGAGTACATATTGAACTGAAACTTGCTTTAATGTTGCATGTTATCCAAATGTCAAAAGAAAATGTAATTTGTTACATATTTAATACTTGAAAGGTCAAGGTGTTTCAGTGGAGTGTAAAAATTGAGTTCCACATTGGATGTTTGAAATTCTAAGCAAGTTTATTTCATTCTTAAAATCAACATTTCCTAGTTAGACAATTGTTCAGCCATGTCAGAAAGAAATGAGCCTGCAGAAGAGGAGGAAGATAGTGCAGAGCCACTGTGAGAGGAAGAGCAGCTGCTCAGACGTGGGGCATGCCAATGTACTCTAACAGAGAAGGGCAAGGCACTACAAGAAGAGAAAATTAAAGCTCTTACACAAAGATTCAACTACATTTACAAAAAATGGAAAGTGCACGTTAAATTCTTTAAACATTCGTCAAAACAGTCCTCAGAGCCTTTATCAGAGGGTCCCTTAATGATATCTTGGGGGAGGTTAAAGGGCTTTGTGCAGATATCCAGCGTGTTTATGAAGATCTGCGTAAACTCTCAACTCCAGATCAAGAAACACGGAGAAGAGTAGATTTGTGTGTGGAGATTTCAAACTTCATCCTTTCTAAAGCTTTACGTCACCTGGAAGGACAAGCGCAGGAAGAGATCAGGTTTGGCCAGAAGCTGGCTCTCTTTGGAGCACAAGTAAAAGTGAATTAGAATCCATCACCTCCGTCATGAAGAGCGCCACCTCTGAGCATTCAAAAACTTCTTCAGTAAAGAGGCAAGAAGCGGCTGCGGACGCTGCAGCAAGCCAAGCTGTTCTAAAAGGAACAAGAAAGGGAACAGTTGGAATTACAGCGCCTGGAAGCAGAAGCCAAGAAGAGGATAGCAGCTCAAGAGGCAGCAGCTAAACAGCGGTGCTTAGAGCAAGAGGAAGAAGAGGTGAGGAGGAGAAAGAAAGAAGAGGAAGAAGCTAAAATGACTGCTAAATTAGAAGAACACACGGCTCTGCAAATGGCTCTAGAAGAGAAGCGAAGGAGAATTAGCCATCTAGAAACCATGAAAGAGCTCAGCGCTGCACAGGCAAGAATGCAGGTATATGATCAAGGATCTGACATTAAGAAAGGGGTTAAGTGACCTATAAGCCATAAGATGGCAGTACATGTTAAGCCATCAAGTCAAACAAGCTGTCAACAATCATCTATACCTCTTGTTCCACAACAACCTCTGAGTTCTTCCTCAAACCAAGACACTGCAGGTTTAGTTAAGCTACTTGCAGATGCTTTAAATGCAAACAGAATTCCACTACCCGAACCTTCAATATTCAGCAGGGATCCGTTGAAATACAGTGATTGGAAGCTGTCATTCCAAACCTTGATTGATCAAAAGAATATTCAGAATAAAGAAAATATATACTACCTTCGTAAATATGTTGGTGGACAAGTTAAAAACGCACTAGATGGTTATTTCCTGCTTGGAACCGAGTCTGCCTATGTTTCAGCGTGGGAGATCTTGGAGGGGAGATATGGAAACCCATTTACAGTTGCAACAGCATATAGGGATAAACTTCAAGCATGGGCCAAGATTGGACCTAAAGACAGCACCGATCTAAGAGTTTGCTGATTTCTACGGAGCTGCGAAGCCGCCATGGTTCATATCAAGGCACTGGAGATCCTAAATGACTGCAGTGAAAACAGAAAGATTCTGGCAAAGTTACCTGATTGGTTAACTGCAAGATGGAACCAAAAAGTGATGGAAATGGAAGAGGAGAATGGCAAATTCCCTTCTTTCAGTCAGTTTGTAAGATTTCGACCAGAGAATCAAAAATTGCCTGTAATCCAATAAAATCATTGCAATCATTAAAGCTAAGTGACAAATCCAAACAACAAAACGTCAAAGTCAAAACATTAGTCACACGCTCTAATGAAGAAACTGTCAACATATGTGTTTTTGTAAGAAGCATGGACATACTTTGCACACATGCAGTAAGTTTATGCAAGATGAAGTCTCAGACAGAGTTAAATTTGTCAAGGCTGAAAAGTTGTGTTTTGGATGCCTCAACTCAGGTCATTCCTCAAAGAGCTGCAACTGTAGGAGTGTTTGTAATAAATGCAATAAGCAACATCCTACTTGTTTGCATGAAGAGAGAGACAAAAGAGAACAAAGGGCAGCACAAGTTAAGCAAAGTCAAGTTCATGAAACTTTGAAATAATAAAGTCAACCCACAGACAAGGCTAACAAGAGACATTGTCACAGCTTCTACTTTCAAGGTCAATCAAATTGAAGCTACTTTCCAAACAGCTGCAATAATTCCAGTTTGGCTTTCCTATGCTTCACAGCCAGTTCCGGAAGTGCTTGTTTATGCACTACTAGATTCTCAAAGTGACACAACATTTGTGCTAAGCGATGCAGCTGACTCTTCGGAGGCACCCAAGGAACAAGTGAAGTTGAAGCTTTCTACAATGACATCACAAACTACTACAGTAAGGTCTCAACGAGTAAATAATTTACGAGTTCGGGGTTTCTACTCAAATAAAAAAATCAATTTACCACCAGCCTACACACGTGATTTTATTCCTGCCAACAGAACTCACATACCAACTGACAAAACTGCAGAGGCTTGGTCCCACCTAGAGCACCTGAAATATGACATAGCTCCCCTACAGGACTGTGAGGTAGGCCTGCTTATCGGCTACAACTGCTCACAAACCTTTCTACCAAGGGCAGTTGTGTCTGGTCAAGACAATGAGCCCTTTGCTCAACGCACAGATCTTGGATGGAGCATTGTTGGTCATGGCAATCCCTGTGTCGAGTATAGAGATGCAATTGGAATTGGTCATCGTATAGTTGTCCATCAAGTGAAACCAAAGGTTGACTCTGCTCTCAATCTAAAGGGTGAAGTTCACTATGTGAACAGATCAAAGGTTAAAGAAATTACACCTTCAGACATTATGAAGATTCTTGAGACAGATTTTTCTGAGAAAATTAATGAGGACTGCGTATTTCAAGATGACTTGAAATTCTTGTCCAACTTTAAAGAAAACATAACTAAAAATAAGGATGGACATCTTGAAATGCCATTGCCATTCAAAGAAGAAAGACCAAGGTTGCCAAACAATAAGATGCATTCTATGCATCGCCTACAGTGTCTGGAAAGGAAGCTAAGAAAGGATAAAACCTATTATAAAGACTATGTGAACTTCATGACTGACATGATTGTTCGGGGAGATGCTGAAAAAATTCCAGAGGAGGAAATCAATAGCAGTCCAGCTTGGTATATTCCACATCATGGAGTCTACCACCCACAAAAACCGGGCAAGATACGGGTAGTATTTGACTGCTCAGCTAAGTTTCATGAAACATCTCTCAATGATCATCTTCTCACTGGACCTGACCTAACTAACAAACTTGTTGGTGTCTTGTGTAGGTTCTGGAAAGACCCAATCGCTGTAATGTGTGATTTTGAAAGAACGTTACACCAGTTTCATGTAAAGGCCAAAGATCGAGATTATCTGCGTTTCTTATGGTGGGAAAATGGTGATTTGGAAACCAAACCATCCACCTACAGGATGAAGGTTGTAGTGAACCTGAATAGGCTCTTCTAATTATGTAGAGTAATGGTTTATGCTCTTATATGAAAGAGGAACCATCCTACATATTTTATAGTTTTAAGAAGACTCAAAGGTTGTTTTCATCGATAAACTGTCGATAATATCTGTGGGTCTGTGTTTCAGTTCAATGAAGAGACAAGTTGAAAGTTAAAAGATTTAATTCTTCAAATTAAACTAGTGATTTTGAAATGACAAGCATATGAAACAACAATCAACATTGGCAACTTTGTTGAACAATCTTTAACAGTTGATATTGTAAGCTTGCACAAATAGACCTGGTGTTGGATGTGCTGAAGGTTGAGTGTGATGCGATATGATTATGGATGCGTGTGTGTGAAATGTAGTGAAAATTGAGAATAAGGTGAGATGAATGCGTGTGTGCATCTGATTTTGTTTCAGGAAGAAACAGGTGTCTGAGTGAAAAGTGATGTTTTGGATAAACTTAGGTCTTATTGGAAAAGACGCATCAAACATTATCTAGGTGTACTGCCTCACCAAAGTCGGACACTCTTTTAGATCCGGGATGCCAGAGGATGGTGATGTTTCATCCAGGTGACACCAGCGGCTGGCAGAGGAGACGTAGATGTCCGCGACCCTGTCCAGAGATGCCCGCGGTACACGTTGATGGAAAAACGTTTGCAGATGCGTTTTCTTAAGCTTAGTTCACTCAGAAATCAAAAGACTCGAGGCGAGTCCGCGTTAGTTGTTGCAATTCAGCTATTCCTGTCTGACTTGGCAAGAATAGCGTGGGGGGGGGAGAATGAGCCGATCGGCTCTGTCCCCCCTTTTGCGTTTATTCAGGTCTTCTCTCTTTCGGGGTCAAGCACGAACTGAACCATGAACTGAAAACTTACCAAAAGCCTTTCTCTTCTCAAAGCAAAACGTGTGCATCAGCAAATGTGTTTTGGAGTTTACTGTGAGAGTCTGTGTGTGTGTGAATGTTTGAGTGTGTGAAGGTCACCACTAAAACATCCTCAGAACATTATTTAATTAAGCAGTGATTCATTAGTTATTATGATTACCCAAAGCATAATAATCATTCATTTGATTAAAACACATTTATAATGAGCAAAGTGATAATAATGATTCTTTTAACAACTTAAAATAAAGGAAAGGAAGTTTGTTATGTTATGACTAGCTTTTCCATGGGAACACATCTTCTGGCACTGCAGGTGTTCAGATGTTATGGTTTCCAGCAGACTTCATGTCTGCAAAGGTCTCACTCTGTGGGTGAAAGTTCTCAGCGACCCAGCTCTTGACCCAGCCGGGTCAAACACAACCTTTGTGACAGAAAACCCATATTTCCTCACGTTACAAGGTCTACCTATTTGGAGCAGTTTCCTCCCCTGGTGGTGCCAACTTTGGCCTGAGACATCTGGCAACTCTAGGGAAAGGTCAGTACTCTGAAAGCACCATACACTTCATAGAAAACAATTTCTATATGCAGTAGATGATGGTCTTGTAAGTGTTCCTACAGAACAAGAGGCCATTCCACTTGTCAGAGAATCAAGGGAGCTTTGTAACACTGGCAAGTTAAGACTCCACAAGTTTGTTTCAAACAATGATAATGTAATGGCATCCATCCCAGAAGCGGAACGCAGCACTGTCAAATATCGAGACATAGAATTTATTTATTCACACATCGAAAAGGCACTTGGAGTGGAGTGGTGCATCACACATGACACTCTTAAGTGTAGAGTTGAAGTCAATCCCAGACCAATGACAAGGAGAGGTGTCCTTTCTACTGTAGCCTCCGTGTATGATCCACTCGGATTCATAGCACCTTTTGTTCTTTCTGGAAAGCAGAGTCTTCAGCAAATGTGCAAAGATAAGATCAGCTGGGATGATGAGCTTCCAGAAAGTTTAAGATCACGGTGGGAGTCATGGGTCAAAGAATTACCCACTCTAGTTGATATGGAAGTCAAAAGATGCTACTTACCTTCAGACTTTGAAACATCAAAAGGTATGAACTTCACCACTTCTGTGATGCAAGTACTGTAGGTTATGGTGTATGTACTTACCTCAGAGCTATCAACAAATTCAATAATATCCATTCTGCTTTAGTAATGGGGAAGTCCAGAGTTTCACCAAGTAAAGTTACAACAATGCAGAGACTGGAACTCTCAGCAGCAGTCGTTGCAGTTCGAGTCAGTGACATGCTTCGGAAGGAACTGGAAATTGAAGACCTGAAGGAATACTTCTGGACAGACTCCACAATTATCTTGGGTTACATAAGAAACAATGCCAGAAGATTTCAAGTATTTGTCGCAAATCGCATACAAAGAATCAAGTCAAGTACAAAAGCTGAGCAATGGGCCTACATTCCATCAGAGGATAACCCAGCAGATCATGCTTCTCGAGGATTGATGGCAAACGATTTAAGGAAATCCAACTGGTTCTCAGGACCAACATTTCTCTGGCGAAATGACCTACCTGCTTCTAAATACAAGATAGAAGTACAAGATGATGATCCTGAACTCCGCAGGGCTTCAGTGTTTAACAAAGGCAAAGGAGAGCAGATCACTTTTAGAGCGCTATGAGAAGTTCGCTGACTGGTCAAGATTAGTGAAAGCTGTTGCCAGATTGAAGAGACGAGTCACGGAACACAAAAGGTTGAAACAAAGAACCAATGAGGGTACAAGCTTGGAGGAAAGAAAAGACGCAGAAATTGCTATTGTCAAGCTAGTTCAAAGGGAAGCATTTCCAGATGAGATACAAAGCTTAAAGGCAAAGGAAGGTGTGGTTAAAACCAAGTACAGCAAGCTGAAAAGGTCAAATCCCACCTTGGATGAAGATGGAGTTTTGAGAGTAGGAGGACGTTTAAATCAAACAGCGTTACATCCTCACGTAAAACATCCAGTAATACTTCCTAAGAACAGCCATATATCCTCTATGCTTGTCAAGCATTTTCATGAAAGGATTCATCATCAGGGACGTGGAATGACCGTAAATGAACTCAGAGCAAATGGATGGTGGATCCTAGGATGCAGTGGCATTGTATCACCACACATCTTTAAACGTGTTAAGTGTCGAAAGTACTGAAGATGTACTGAAACCCAAAGGATGAGTGACTTACCTCAAGACAGAATGGAAACAACACCTCCATTCACCTACACTGGCATGGATTGCTTTAGACCAATCTATGTAAAAGAGGGAAGAAAAGAGGTTAAAAGGTATGGACTTCTACTCACTTGTTTATGTTCAAGAGCCATACATATAGAAATGCTTGACGATATGACCAGTGACGCATTTATCAATGCATTAAGAGCCTTTATTGCCATAAGAGGAAATGTCCGTCTACTTCGATGTGACCAAGGAACCAATTTCCTTGGTGCAAAAGGGGAGCTTGAAGAACTCATAAAAGGAATGGAAGAAGAAAGGGTCAAAGCTCTAAAATGTGAATTCCTAATGAATCCCCCAGCAGCAAGCCACATGGGTGGCATCTGGGAACGACAGATTAGGATTATTCGAAGTGTTCTCACAAGCATTCTTGACAATTCAGCTCAAAGACTGGACAGTTCATCTCTAAGAACTTTGTTTTATGAAATTATGGCAATTGCCAATAGCCGACCACTTACAGTTGAGAATTTGAATGATCCATCTGCACCTGAACCTTTAACTCCAAATCACATTCTTACAATGAAGTCAACAATTATCCTTCCTCCACCTGGGCAGTTTGTCAAAGAAGACCTGTCTCTTAAAAAAAAAGGTGGCGCAGAGTCCAGTATTTGGCCAATGAATTTTGGATTCGTTGGAAAAGGGAATATCTGCTGAGTTTACAACAAAGACAAAAATGGCAGAAAACCAGAAGAAACATGAAGGTGAATGACACTGTACTTTTACAGAACGAGCAGGCACCACGAAATGAATGGCAACTAGCCAGAATAGCCGAGGTCTATCCAGGGTTAGATGATAAAGTAAGAAAAGTAGGATTGTTGGTTGGTGATACCACATTTGATGGAAAGGGTAAACCTACGACTAAAACAGTGTTCCTTGACAGACCTGTGCATAAACTTGTTACATTGATTGAAGCAAATGAAAGTACTTAAGCTTGACCAGCCCCTAAGTTTCCTTAGAAATCCCACACTGGGTTTTGTGTGATTTGGTGGGAGTGTAACAGCTGTTGATGTTTATTTCTTTATTTACTTATTTTCCCATTTGTAAGACACTGGGTTGGTTGTGTTTCCTGTAATTTTATTTTGAAAAGCTATATGAGCTGCTCTGCCAGCCACACCCTTAATTGATGAATACAAGCCAGGTGTGAGGAAAACAAAGAACCGGGATGAAGTGCTGGCAAGCAGCTAGCTGAGAACGGACTGAGATTCAATTCATTGCCAAAGGAATAACGAAAGGACTAAAAGGAAGACCGATGGATTCCCTTTGTGTTTTAAGCAAAACAGCCAACGAGTTTCACTGTGATTTCCTCCAAGCAACATAGACGCAAGTGATTTCTTTTACGGATTTAAGGGAGGTCTAAGGAAAGGAGGACAGAAGAGGTCCACAACGAAAGGACGTCCAATAAACCCGTAAAAGAAATCACTTGCGTCTGTGTTGCTTGGAGGGAATCACAAGCTGCCTCTACCTTCTAGTTTGTCCAGACCTCTATGAGAAGTACACTTGCAGTTTGGCTTTGAGCGGATCATGAAGACTACCTACCCTATTATCCAACCTAACACACATACATACATACATACATACATACATACATACATACATATATATATATATATATATATGGAGAGAGAGAGAGAGAGAGAGAGAGAGAGAGAGAGAGAGAGAGAGAGGGAGAGAGAGAGGGAGAGAGGGAGAGAGAGAGAGAGATTAGTGAATGAATCAACTAAGGATTTTTTTATGTCATGACCAGTTTCTGAGTTTTGTGCTTAATACAATACAGTAAACATTGAACTGTTTAAGCTAATACATCTTTAGAATTCAAGTGTTGGTGAAATTATATTTTCTAATCAGCACCATAACACCAGTTTTGTCTTGTCTGTTATAGGTTTTCGGATGACATGTTAAGGCTATCTGATTGCTGAAACTTTTAGAACTGGACAGGAGGTGGAGCCCAATCTCCTGCCCCTGCTGGCAGACTGATCTCTGAACAGCAACGTCAAATCAAATAATTCTGAGGCTGAATTCATGTTTTTTAATCTGATAAAAAAAATATCAAAGAGGGGTGCAGTCTAGATCCTGTTAACCACGGTCATCAGCAGCACCTTCCACACCTGCTGACCCTGGGGAGGAAAGACCACCTCTGTCCATGTGACTGTTAACCATAAGGCTCAGCCTGCTGATGAAGAAGAGCAAAATGTTTCTGCAATAAAACTACATTTCATTTCGTGACAGGAAGCTTTTAAAGAAAGAAAAGGAAATAGTTATGCCCACAGACATATACGTAGATGCCCGTGGGCTGGTGCTGCCCATTGGAGCTACCGTAGTAGGCGGCCGCCATTTTAGGTGGGTCTCCATTCACCCCCAGTGCATTCATTTCTGCTGAGGAAGGTGCTTACCCAACTAAAAAACACACTTTATCAGCTTTTTCACAAAATCAGACACAAGGTATGGCATAATAATTAAAACACAAATATTATTAAACAAAATTTTCAAAAATAATAATAAAAAATAATAGGCTGCACAAAAAACGAGCATGTTTGCTCAGTGTTACATTCCCGTGCGCTGAATGAGGCCTCTACGTATTCATGTCTATGGTTACGCCATGAAAGAAAAACCTAGAAAGAATGTCTGTCTTATTTTTCCCCCTTTTTTACAAATAAAATAGAATATTTTTGTTGACAAAACAAGTAACTTGCAACTCTACAAACAGCAGCATTTTTTTTAGAATACATAAATAAAACAGACATTATTGTAGGAATTAACTGGTAAAAAAATGCACAAATACATTACAGTCATATTTGTTTATTGTTCCTTTTTCTCTCCCTCAAATGACACTTAAGTATTAAGAAGGTAATTTCATTTGTTTTCATGGAACTCTAAAATCACAAAAATAATTGAGTTGAGGTGTGTGGAGCACACATGGACCACTTGATGGCGCTATTAGATTTCAAATGAATGAGTAAACGTTGGAATTGTTTTTAACGGCAAACGTTTAGGAGCCACATGTGTGATACGTATCATACTGTGATATGTATCAAACTGTGATATGTATGTTTCATGAGGTCCTCCACACCTCAAGGAAAGAAACGCTCTGTGGACATATTTCTAAACATCTTTTACTGCAATCTGAATATGTCTCATTTGGGTTTATGTTTCAGTGCAGCATTCTGTTGGTTTTGAGCACATTCTCATGACTCAAAAGACTTTTGACAAGTTTAACTTATTCTAACATCTGCAAGGTGCAGTGTCCTCTCGGTACAATTATTTGACTTTACAGCGAGGTTTTAACACAACTCAAAAACCATTACAATGCTAAAACCTACTTCAGTTTCCAGTTTAAATAATAATATTTGGTTAGGCTAATACCAAGGAGGTACTCAACTCTGCAGTTGAACAATAACAAGACAAATGTGGGCACATGTTGAAAGATTCCTGCATTCTACTACAGCAACAGATGAAAATACTATTAAATATAATTTATATGATATACTGGAGACAAACTCCAACTGTGAACATCTCCACAGAGTGGAGCGGGTAACGAGACATGCTTCACGAAGAGTCTCACTCATGGGTCAATATTTGCACAGCAGCTGATTCAGACTTTGGAGAAAAAAATTTTTTGATAAAGTTTTCTAATGTCAAACTATAAATTAACACAACTGACAGATCCATTTGGTATTATCATTGAGCAGAATGTTAGATATCCAAGAACTGATTGCCTATTTCAGGCATTATTCCATTAGATCATTAATAAATACCTGAAATCAAGTTTTAGTGAACAGAGACCAGGGGATAGTATAAGGGTCAAAGGTCAGGAGTCTCACAGGCACAGGGAAGAAGTAGTTCCTTGTTTGGTCTTTTAGGCAGCTCTGTCTTCTGTCTGATGCAATGAGTAGTTCATGAACTGGATGGGTGGGGTCCGCCTGCAGAGGAAGAAAAATAAGGAAAAGTGCTTTCAAAACAATATTTTTATTTCTGTTTTTTTAAACCATGTGTTAAGCAGAGAAGCAAACTAATTTTCATTAACACCAGTTTTATTGTCCTATGCACTTTAAAATTAGCTTTAAGAGTTCCAAACTGGTGGACAAATAGATAATGACTTGTTTACAAAAGCAAGCATTCAGAGACACTGACAGCACTGTAATCATGTTTGCACCAAGTGATTGCTCATTAGTCTCCACCACCATTTCAGCCTCACAGTCTCCTAACTTTCCATGAACTAAGTCTTCCAGACAAGCTGTGGTGAGTTTCTCAGCTGTCAGAAGTGATTTAACGTTTCCTCACCCTCAGAGTATCGCTCATGTACACATGGCTGTACACCCGGATGTAAACACCATGTCCATGCAACCACCCTGACTCTCCTCCCCCAAAACTGAATGGCTTCAATTTTCTGGGTTTTCATTCAACAGGCAATGAACTGCAGTCTGTTCAGTAGAGGTTGGATATGGATGTAAACACAGTTTTCAATTACAATAATAAATCAAAGCCCTTAAAGAGTTATGCTCGGCTACCCTCAGGCTCTTCGCACAAAGGCTTGGCCTTCTCACCCCACTCAACACTGCCAGGAACTTCTGACCAGCTATTCATGGGAATTTATTCTCAGCCAAGACAGAAACAACTCCTTCAGAGGCAATGGGAGCAGTGGTGGTGCCGGGGGGGGGGGGGGGGGGGGGGGGGGGGGGGCTATAGTTACCCCTGGATTAGTTATTGCACCCCCTTAGCACCCCCAAGTAAATATAAGATTTTTTTTTTACAATTTAATTTTTATTTTACGTGTGGATGTGATAATATTTAACATACAATACAAAAATGACCAGTAAATTACCATATAGATAGTAAAAACTTAAACCAAAACAGAAATTGATGTTAACCTTTGACTTCATTTTCCACCTGTGAACGAGTGAAAGGTAGAGCTAGTGGTAAAATGGATCGGTTTTTGTCGTCCAAATTTCCACGGGTTCAGTCAGAAACAAATGAATCTTTGGAAGTGATCTCAGACCCACAAAAACCTACGGATCTGGATGAAGAGAGTCAACCCTCAACCGCCACAGCAGTCGAGGGTTTTGCCGCTGGAAATGCTAACACTAACGTTAGCTAACCTTGCAACACTATGGATGGTTTTCTGTGTGGCTGTATGTGTTCATGATTTCATGGACAAGTCAGCGATTGTTCGTATGTGTATGATGTATATTAAGATTGTTTCAGGTGTTGTTGAGATGTTGTGCACGCATGTGTATCTGCTAGTGTTGAAGGTGTTTTAGATAACAATAGGTACGCATGACCACTTTCTTCCGCATAACCACTTTCTTCATAGCACCCTCAATAAAAAGACTAGCTCCTTCATAGCACCTGCAGAAAAAAATTTCTGGAGCCGCCACTGAATAGGAGTTATGCAGAGAACATTATGCCCATTTACTGTGCTGTGCTTACTGTAGTAGGCAGCTAATTATTCTGTTTCTAAAGCAGAACTTAAAGGACATATGTAAAACTCAGCTTGTCCATTCTTGTGTGCTGCTATAAGGGCCTCTACCGCCTTTATAAAAACTCCAAATATGAAAAACCTCATTCATCCATTTTTTGTCAATGTTTGGTTTTATGAATTATGTGCCTGAAACAAATATTTTAAAGTTGTTTCAAAGAGTCAATGCTTGTGACAAAATTAGACTAGAACCACCTCCCACGTGCAAGAGAGAACTGTTGATGGAGGAGCTTCTCAGCTTATAGCAGCCTGGGAGGGGATAAGGGTGGGAGTGGCCAGCTCCAGTTTGTTTTCTTAAAGAGACAGAGCCCTGAAATGACTAATTTTGGAAAGTGTTGAAATTTTCAAGAATAAAATAGCTGAAATTGCTTCATGTGAGAGGAATTTAGACTCTGACAGTCTATTCCAGTTGACCCTAACAATACATTTAGGCCTGCCAGTTCTGACCGGCTTCCTCCCCCACCATCCAAGCCAACTCACCACCAGGTAGTGATCAGTTAACAGCTCCGCCCCTCTCTTCACCTAAGTGTCCCAGACAGCTGCAGATCAGATGAGTCGACAACAAAGCTGATCAATAATGTCTAAGGCATTCTGGAGCACATATGCACACCCTTATGCTTAAACATGGTGCTCTTTGGTTCATGGGCAATCCATGAAGAGCACAGAAGACCAGTAACAAAACACAGCTTGGAATCAGATCAGGGGGGGCCGTTCCTCCCAGACACACCTCTCCAGGTCTAGCTGTCATTGCCCACATGAGAGCTGAAGTTCCCCTGCATAGCGATGGAGTCAGCAGAAGGAGGGAAGCTACCCTCTCACTCACTGGGGTAAATTCCAACGTACAGGCACCAAGATGGGTGGGCTAAAAGTACTTCAACCCCTCCTCAGCACCTTTCAGTTGGGGCAAACTCATAGTGGTAGTGCCCAACTCATCTCAAGGGAACTGGTTCCAGTGCCAGAGCCATGTGTCGAGGTGAGTCTGACTGAGGCCTAGTCCACACGTAGCCGGGGTTTTTAAAAACGAATATCCGCCCCTCCAAAAACTTGCATCCACGCCACCTCGTTTAAAAAAAAAACTCTGTCCACACGTACCCGGATAAATACGTTGTTAAGGACGTGCCAGACCTGTAGGCGGCAGTACTTCCCCCGTTCTTAACCTCGTCCTTCGTCTGTGGTCTTCTGCAAGGAGCAGTAATTCCGCCTGCAAAAACAAACAAGCAAAAAGCGCTTGGACAATTGATAAAGCGAGCGCAGCTCTGAGGGCATCCTTGCTGTCGGCTAGTGTAAACACAGGTTGCACACGTGATGTCAGCATTTTTTTGTCGCAGAAAGTGACGTTGCAGACCTTAACCCTTTGATGCATAATGGTCACTACAGTGGACAGGTACTCAAAATAGTTATTTGTTTGTTTTTGCTATTAAGCACAGCTGTTGAAGACTTTATTGCATGTGAGCACCTCCATTTGTACTTCAGTAAGCCAAGCCAACATATTTCATGCTCAGAATGCACACTGTCCACTGAGGTGGACATGTAATAAATAATTTGTAAATTATAAAATTTTACGAAAAATATTAGTTGAAATTTGTTTCATTCGCACCTAAAGACGAATGAAAAAAATTGTAAAAAAATCATGGTTGAAGATTTCATAATTCATGCATCAAAGGGTTAAAACTCCA